>NW_027272789.1:0-46308 GCF_040938485.1 Diadema antillarum
GAAAGTTTTAGGGGTGGGGGCCAAGGGGGAAACATACATTTTCATCTTCTCCTTCAGAACCAGTGGGCGAATTTCAATCAAACTTGACGGGAATCATCCTAGCGAGATAGGGACCAAAAGTTGTTCATGTGGAGCATGTGGCCCCGAGGGGGCGCAGGGAGAGAGTCCTCAAGGGGGAAAAAAAGAGAAAGTTTAAAAAAAAATACATATAATATATATATTTCCAGACGCGCAAGACCAATACAGTCTAGGTAAGTTGTATGTAGATACCTCTATATATGAAGAATATAGTTTGTTAATGGCAAGACCCAAGATGGCCCCTTGGGCCCCTAGATGGGGTGAAAGTTTGAGGGGTGGGGGCCAAGGGGGGTTGAACAATTTATCTTCTTCCATAGAACCAGTGGGCGAATTTCAATCAAACTTGTTGGGGATCATCCTTAGGGCGTTGGGTCCAAACGTTGTTCATGTTGGGCATGTGGCCCCCCATGGGGAGCCCCCCCCCCCCCCCCCCAAGTAGGTAGAGATTTGTGCTCCAGACCAAAAAAAAATTACACTCATGTTATTTTGTACGTGGAGTCTTTGTAGCTGAAGAATATAATTTGTTTGTTTATATGAATACCTGTAGGGTATCCCCCTTGGAGACCGTGGGGGGGGGGGGGGGCAAGGGGGAAAACATATTTTCATCTTCTTCAGAACCAGTGGGCGGATTTCAGACAATCAAACTTGGTGAATCTTAGGGGATAGGGTCCCAAAGTTGTAAGTAAGTGTCGGTCAAGTGCCTTCATACATGAGGAATATAAACTCTTCATGGCAATATTTAGGATGGCCCCCTTGGGTTCCTAGAGGGGTGAAAGTTTTAAGGGGGAGCAAACAATTTAAGGGGGAGGGGAAAAGAATCACATTTCCATCTTCTTCAGAAGCAATGGGCAGATTTCAACCAAAATTGCTGGGAATCATAATTTCGGAGGAAGGACCCAAGGTTCATTGTTTTTGTTTGTTTGTTTGTTTGTTTGTTTCTGGTTTTTTTTTTTTTGGGGGGGGGGAGGGTTGGGGGGAGAGTTCTCCCAGCGAAAGGGAGAAGGGGCCTTAATTTGCAGGGAAATTGCATCAAGTGTATTGACTGCGATACTCGGATTAGCGGCTAGTCTTTTGATAAAATATGATGGTTAGTATGTTGCCATGGTAACAGTAGGCCTATATCATCGCAATAAACTTCAGTAATTTCTGTATTACTTCCGTAATTTTTGCCAAATGCTCACGATAGTTGGCACGCACTTTGGTCTTGGAGCGAAGACGTACAAGACACATTCGTTAAAGGAGGAGTACTGCGTTGTCATGGTAACGACATATAGCATTAAATCAGAGAAAATGCAAAAATCGTTCTTGTTTCTCACATAAGGCCGTCGTACGTGTCGCCCATGAGTAAAACCAATCTTTTTATCAATTATTTTCCCCAAGGGGAAGGGGGAGGGATCTACATCGAGTTCATGAGTGACACTTGGTCACTTGGTCTAGGCATAATTAATGAATTTCAGAATTCTGTGTTGAAACTTGGTAGTCCCGACTAAGCCCCATCAGATAAAACAACCAGAATCAAAATCCACTGTCTTTTGAAGGAGATGTATCATTTCCATTGATTTTTGAAAATGTTTCATACATTTGCATAAATTCACATAATCAATGAATTTCAGAATTCGGTGTTGAAGTTTCGTGGTCCCAACCGTGCCATCAGATAAGACAACGAAAATCAAAATCCATTGTACAAAGTCGAAGAAACATTGTTGTAAATGTCTTTAAAATACGTGCATTTGCATAAATTTGCATAATGAATGATTTGCTGAATTCTGTGTTGAGGTTTGGTAGTCCCATCCAAGCCCTATCAGATAAAACAAGCAGAATAAAATTCCACTGTAAAATGTAGAAGTAGCATTTTCGCTTGTTTTTGTAAAAAATTGCATAAATTTGCACAAATTCGCATGATTTATAAGTTTTAGAATTCTTTATTGAACTTTGGTAGTCCCAACCAAGCCCTATCAGAGAAGATAAGCAGAATCAAAACCCACTGTTAAATGTAGGAGAAGTAATATTTTCGTTAATTTCAATTCTGGAAAAAATCGCGTAAATTTGCATAATTGAATTTCAGAATTCTCCGTAAGTCAAAGCAATCAGAAGTATAATCGGACCAGATATGACAGAGAGGAAGCAAATCGTATCATTTCGAGCGTAATACAAATACAGACACGCACACACACAAACACGCCGTTAGGCTACCGAACTCATTCGGTGGGGACAAAAAAAACCAACTGCACTTAAAGGACAAGTTCACCTTCATAGACATGTGGGTTGAGTGAATGCAGCAATATTAGTGGAACACATCAATGAGAGTTTGAGGAAAATCGGAGAATCCGTTCAAAAGTTATGAATTTTTGAAGTTTCTGCTCAGCCACGACTGGATGAGAAGACTACTATAGCTTGTGATGTCATGTGAGTACAACTATATAAAGAACGTATAAAGAAAATTCAAGATATTCTCACTTTTCTCACATAATAAAAGAACACTCGACTTCTCTCCTTCAGAAGTCAGGGGGAATAATAATTCATTACCCCTAACATGAATCAGTAACAAGTCGAGGAAATGTGCACTTTATTAAAAAAGTCAAGTTTTGTGAAATTCTCTTTTTATTTTTCTTATGTCGCACACATGTGACATCATACAGTGTAGTAGTCTTCTCCTCCATCAGTGATTGCACAGATATTTTAAAAATTCATAACTTTTGAATGGATTGTCGGATTTTCCCCAAACTTTCACTGATGTGTTCTACTAACATTGTTGCCTTCACTCAATCAACATGTATATGAAGGTGAACTTGTCCTTTAAAATATGTTTTTGTGATGATTGTGGAGGAGCAGAAAGTTACCAAAATGTGCCGTCAATGTCCTGCACATTCTGGTAAATTTAGCAAAATGTGCAATTTACCAAAATGCTCCGTAACACCATTTCAAGTGAAGCTGCAGCAGGAAGGTGTGGCATATGAAGAAGGCTGCGCATGTGCATTCGACAATGGAATAGGCATTGTAATATACTGATATTGTAAGAACTCGGTAGGCAATCGGACAGTAGATAACGAATCTTTGTGAATTACTGGGTAGCTATATCACATTGCTCGGAACTGCTGACCCATGCTGCATGTACAGCAGAGATATGAATTGGCCTTGACCGTACTGGGATCACGCCATCCACTTACGCCGGCCTCGCCTGCCTCTTGTCGCAGGCTCTAATAAACAGGAAAACGCATAATTATATACTCGGTTCAAAATTTTCCGCCTGTAAAAAACTTAAAAGCCCAATCCTCATCTCCACCAATACTACACCATCCCTCTAAATGTGCCATCCCTTTAATATGTTTTCAGGAAATAGAGAAGCATAATCTCAATTTCTTCAATAATTGTTACGTTTGTGATAGGATTTGACTGGAGTTTATCAGTACATGTCACCTTATAGAAACATGATAGTTATGGTAAAATTAGACCTATTTACATGCATATAAAATGGGAAACGGATTTTGGAGATATAGGAATTTGAAATATAGCGTGATGAACTAATCCAAAGTTAAGTTTATCCTACCAGTGGTTAATCTAATGTTTACAAGACCCATGAAATAACAATGCTAACTGTCGGCAGTTGTCGTTAATATCTCTGTTGTGTTCAATTTTGTACTTACAAGTATCAATGCACGTAACCCCGGGGCGCTCCTTCACACAGTAGGCCTGTGGGAACCTCGCGTTCGGGCTATATAGTCGCAGTTAAACCATGTTCGAAGCTAGTAGAAATCAGATATGGCATGGCTGTGAAGAGAATTAATGTTTGTTAAGAGTCATTGCCCAGATGTTCGACAGAGAGGTTTGGGCAGACTAGTTCATGTTGTATGCACGGAATTTTAAATCTGTAAACCCACAAGAGTTTGTTGCTGATACTCATGTTAAGTCTCTTTTATCAGCTGAATCTCAAGTTAATAATGTTGATGATGAAGTGAATTTGTATAACACCTTACTCACTGCCACACTTGATAAGTTGGCACCTGAGAAACGAATCAAAGTCACAATACACCCCAATACGGAATGGTATACCCCAGAAATAGCTCAAGCAAAACTGCTTCGTAGACAGTTAGAAAGGAAGTCAAGGTCCACAAAACTGGAGATTCACAAGCAGATGTATCATGCACAAAGGCGATGTGTAAATGCCTTGATTAAAGATGCTAAGTTACAATATCATTCAAAAAAGGTTACGGATTGTGGGAAAGATACAAAGAAGTTGTACAAAGTTGCTAATGCTTAACTTTACCGAAAACAGCGATCTCCTTTACCAGAACACCTCACTCATGGTGATCAAGTTGAGTTAGCCAATTGTTTTAATCAATATTTCATTGATAAAAATGTGGCAATCCAACGGAGTTTCCCAACTCGTTGTGAACAGCCAAATGACATTGTATGTGAAGTCAAGTCAGAATTGAGTGAGTTTCAGTCCGTCACTGTTAATGAGATAGAAAAGCGTATTAAGAACTCACCTAACAAATCATGTGAACTTGATCCAATCCCAACAGATTTGGTTAAGAAGTGTGGCAGAGTTTTAGCACCCGTTATCACAAGAATCATAAATGCTAGCCTGAGATTAGGTGTAGTTCCACAGGTGTGTAAAAAAGCAGTTATTCATCCAACTTTGAAAAAAGCAGGCTTAGATCAGGAGTGTCTAAAAAATTACCGTCCAATTTCAAATTTACCTTATTTAAGTAAATTGCTTGAAAAGGTTTTCTCACAACTGACAATGTATCTGCAAGATAATGAATTGCTTGATTCATTTCAATCTGCGTACAAGCCTGGTCATAGTGTAGAAACACTGTAGAAACAACTTATCAGATATTGTGTTCAGAGAATTAGATAGTGGTAACATCACTGCTCTTATCATGCTTGATATGAGCTCAGCTTTTGACACAGTCGATCATGCTATTCTGATTCAACGATTGAGATATTTGGGCATCAAAGGAACTGTTCTTGATTGGTTTATATCCTACTTATGTGATCGATCTCATTATGTCAGAATTGGTGATTCTACCTCTTGTAAAACTATGACAAAGTTTGGTGTACCTCAAGGTTCTGTTGGAGGCCCGCTGCTTTTTTCTCTGTATATGCAACCAATTAGTGAAGTATTTCGCAAGCATTGTATTAGTTATTATTGTTATGCGGATGATATACAACTTTATTTGTCTTTTAAACCCACTGTGTCTTCATTGTCATCCGCCATTACAAAACTCGAAGCATGTTTGCAAAACCTGAAAATCTGGCTTACATCCAATGGCCTTAAACTAAATGATGATAAATCTGAGTTTCTGTTATTGGGATCAAAGCATATGTTAAGCAAAGTTGATTATCAGTCATGTCATGTCAACATCGGTAGCACTTGCATTACTCCATCGAAAACAGCCCGTAATTTAGGTGTCATATTTGATCAGGAAATGTCATTTCGAAGTCATGTAACTCATATTCAGCGGAATGTTCGATATCAGTTGCGTAATTTAAGTTTCATAAGGAAATATTTGTCTAAATCTGCAGCTGAGATACTTATTCATGCTTTGATTTCTTCTCGGTTGGATTTTTCGAATTCATTGTTGTGTAATCTTTCAAAAAAAAATGTCACAAAACTTCAACGGTTGCAAAATTCTGCTGCCCGATTGTTAACTTTTACTAATAAGTTTGATTCCATGTCACCAGTTCTCCGTTCCTTACATTGGTTACCTGTAGAAAAAAGGATTATTTTCAAGATTCTGTTATTAGTACATCATTCAGTTCATTCTTTTCCCCCAATATACATAAGTAATTCTGTTCAAAAATACAATCCGACACGAAGGCTACGTTCATCATCAGATGCATTTTTATTCCAAACACCCAGAGTAAAACATGGGTATGGTGATCGTGCTTTTTCCGTTATGGGACCAAAATTGTGGAATCAGTTACCTCTTCAGCTAAGGGAACTGTCATCTACAGAGTCATTCAAATTCAAACTTAAAACTTATCTGTTTCTTTCATACTGAGGACTGTAATTGCTGTATGTCATTAACATTGGATCAATATTGTATTTTTAATTGGCATATGTTGTATTCTTTATTTGGTATATATTTGTTTTTGTTTACCATTTTCTTCTTTGTTGAAATGTTTGAATATGTATATGCATGTAAATATATGATATCTTTTCATTTTTGAAGCGTCATGAGCACTGAAAAGTGGACCTGTGCGCTATACAAGTAGCCACTATTATTATTATTTGAATGGCACTGTGCAGCGATGCAAGTGACGGAAATGATAGTTGTAATAAACGATTCAAGTGTACTTTACTGTGTGAAGTCCCATTTACTTGTGAGTACGGTGGCTAAATCATAGCTCTCTTCACTAAACATTGCTAAATCAAAGGGGAAAATCCAGTCCAAATATAAGTTAGTCTGATAAAAAAAGAGTAAAATCTTACGTGTTCAACGGTGAAAGTTTGATTGTAATCGAATGAAAAATAGGGAAGTTCTGACATTTTGAAGTTTTGCTAATTTCTGCAAATTAGTTCTTGTACAGTGGATATAAATATGCAAATGAGTGAGCTAACCATGTCATAACCTCACAATTTTGCATTGATCATGTACAAAAAAAGGACGAAAATTCAATGTTTCTGTCGTTGAAGTCTGAAGCATGATGTTATTCCTGGATGAACAACTTCAGAATAGTGATCACTAAGTTTAGATACACGAGGATTTGAGCCTCGGGCATAATTGCGTTTGAATGAAAAGCTTGAAATTTAAAAATGTTATGTTTAAACTATATGGCAAGTTGTGAAGGGATGACATGCTCACTTTGCCATTTGCATATTTATATTGACCGTTCAAAACTGTTTTGAATTGAATTGATTGATTTGAATTGAATTTGAATTGAATTGAATTGAATTGAATTGAATTGAATTGAATTGAATTGAAAAGGTGTTTTATTGATCAATATCTTTCGCAGCCCGGAGGCTGAATTACAGACATTGTTAACAAATGGCCATGTATACATTAAAAATACTCACAAAATACAGTGTAGAAATGAAAAAAAAAACAACAACAACAAAAAAGGGTAAATCTTATTCATCTTAACCATTGCACAATTAGATTAACCTATAATACAAAACAAAAACAGACATTACAAATACAATATATCACTGTTCTCAATGATTATAAAAAAGAATAAATTTATGCTAATTATGTATGCCGGTCATTTATACTTATTAATTAATACAGATGTTGTGTTGTCATGCGACTCACTGAATCAACACATTTACACAACAACAAAAGTGACTTGTGTATGAGTTTCCGTATAGCTGTGTGTGTATGTGTGTGTGTGTGTTTGGAGTATAATAATACAATATGTAGAAACTGTGCATATGTGGTGGTTGTATAGTGATAGTGGTTTGTTTGTCTGTGTGTATACGTGTGTTTGTTTGCGTACGTGTGTCTGTTTGTGTTTGCGTTTTGATGTTTGTGCGAACAAACTTTTTTCAGAGCTACCAAGTCTCAACGCATTCTGCGTGAGACTCAAGCATTTAGGGGCCACCTCACGATCTCACGCATGGCACCCATTTTTCTCACGCATCAGGCGAAGTCTGCAGCTTTGGCCTATAATAATGAGCATAGCTCAAAAGATTAAAGTGATAGTTGCAAATGAAGGTATATTTCCCTTTTGTCTTATAGTCACTTAAATGTGCACCTGATCGCACCATTAAGAGCTAAAAATTGAAAAAGCTCCCTACCGTGGGACTCGGGCCACAGGGAGGAAAAACTCCTCCCACACCCTCGCTCGCGCGCATATTCGCATGCCGAAATGTCGAGTCATGAATATCTCACTCATATTTTTTTTTTTTCCAGCTTGGCATCCCCGTTTTTTGAGCAGCAGGCACTACTGTGGCAATGAAAATGCCTTCAACGTGTATGAGCACATATTTATAGAGTTCACAGCAGCGTTGATATCAAAATAGAATGGGCGTGTCAATTTCAGCGGTGAGGCGGGCTAGGAGAGAGAGACCGAGAGAAAAGGCATACGAGGGAGGTACCCTCCCAAAATGTTATCTGTCTTTGTTCATACACTGTATTTTCACTGTAGCCACATATTCTTCCATCAGTCTTCACTATAACTTCCATATCACTATTCTTTGTCATATGCACACCGCCAATACATACGTATTGTAAACAAACATCAACAAACACTCAAATCCTCATAATGCAAATAAACCACCTCAACATTATTTCCTTGATATTAATTGATTTCATTCAAATCATTCAAAAATCGACCCATTCTGGGTGTAACATGAACAAAAACGTTACGAATGGCAATTCGAATCACAAAAAAATCCATTTGTCAATTTATACTACAAATAATCTCACTTCAACATACAGAGACTCCAACTCTCCCGTTTTCGAAGGGAGATCTCCCGCCGAAAACCCATTTTTGCAAAATCTCCCGTTCTCCCGCTTGAGATTTAATTTCTCCCGCCCTGGCTCTTTGTCTCCCGTTGGAAAGGATTTCTTACTTATTTCTATCGTATGTTTAAAAAATAAGCCTTAGGTAGCACCAGAAAGCATCTAGAACCCTAGGAACTTCGCGCTTCGCACACATCAAGTTGGAGTCTCCCGTTTGCTAGGAGTTTCAGGCGGGAGAATCTCCAGATCAGAAGGTGCTTTGGGTTGGAGTCTCTGCAACATAGATATCTCGATTATAGACCAACCCTACTAACGATTTCTTCACGAGAAATTTTTTGACATGTAGGGCCCTACCAAACCTATATCCCTTGAATATATTGGTTTGGATCATGTAACACCTTCTTACTTACAAGGGCATATACATAAAAAACACATAATACAAATCTAGAATGAAATCAGTCATAAAAAACCCGACCAACCCCCCCCCCCCCCCCCCCTATGTGTTAGTATTTCTATGACTATGTCAAGAACGATATTACCCAGCAAAATGTGCTTCGAGGGCGGGCGACAATCCTTAGCTGCCAGCCCTCGTCACGGATTGTCGCCAGACGACAATCCTTGACGCCAACTCCGTCAAGGATTGTCGCCCCCGAACCGGGGGCGACAATCCTTGTCGGGGCGACAATCCGTGTCGCAACACCGTATCTGGGGCTTGACTTGCGGGGAAACAAATTTGCTACCCGGAGCTCTCCGCAGTTGGTCCGCACCTCACAGTACATGGCGCGTATCTCGCGTGTAGTTGCCCGGAGGTGCGCACGCAAAACTGATTTAACCGCAGCCAAGTTGTATTGAGGATGGTCAAAACTTTTTTTTTCCGGATGAGTCGCGGGGATGCCCGGAGGCGAATATTTTTTCCGTACATGGAAAAGCTACAGTACATGAATTATTCATAAGTTGAGCTTAGATTTTGAAGTGCGCAAGCGCACGGACTCTGCCAACTTGTACACAATGAATGGACTCGACTAGCGAGACTCGCACAGCCCTGACTTCTCTGTGTACACATGCAGCGAGCTACCTATTACATGTAGTAGTACAGTAGTAATGTTTCTCTCTGTGTGTGCCTGTGTCTGTGTGTGCGTTGTACATGTACATTTGCCCCGCCGAGCGTACTCAAGACGAGGTTCAGTTAGCAACATATCGCTATGCAGGAAAATAATTGTCGCTCGCTTGCAATATAGTCTGGGTGCCAGAGGCTGAACCTTGTTTTACCGTCCACCCAATGTTTTTTGATGGTTTTGCCCTATTTCGGGGGTGCTGAATCGGAATCCGGATGATGCAACTCTTGCATCCTTGAGGGTTTTGAGATATTCAAGATGGCCGCCAAGATGGCCACCCAAACCGGAAATTCCCACGTATTTCCTTCTAAATGGTGAGATATTGAAAACAAGTGATGATTTTACCCTATTTCGAGGGTGCTGAATCCGAATCCGGATGATGCAATTCTTGCATCCTTGAGGGTTTTGAGATATTCAAGATGGCTGCCAAAATGGCCGCCAAAACCGAAAATTCCCACGTATTTCTTTCTAAGTGGTGTGAAATTGAAAAAAATTGATGATTCTCCCTATTTGGAAGGTGCTGAATCCGAATCTGGATGATGCAACTCTTGCATCCATGGAGTTTTTGAGATATTCAAGATGGCCGCCAAAATGGCCGACAATTAAGACCGGAAATTCCCATGTATTTCCTTCTAAATGTTGAGAAATTAAAAACAATTGATGGTTTTACCCTATTTCGAGGGTGCTGAATCCGAATCTGGATGATGCAACTCTTGCATCCATGAAGTTTTAGAGATATTCAAGATGGCCGCCAAAATGGCCGCCAATTAAAACCGGAAATTCCCACGTATTTCCTTAAGGTGAGATGTTGAAAACAATTGATGGTTTTGCCCTATTTCGAGGGTGCTGAATCCGAATCTGGATGATGCAAATCTTGCATCCATGAAGTTTGAAAGATATTCAAGATGGCCGCCAAAATGGCCACCAAAACCGAAATTTCCCACGTATTTCCTTCTAAATGGTGAGCAATTGAAAACAATTGATTTTTTTTACCCTATTTCGAGGGTGCTGAATCAGAATCTAATGGTGCAACTCCTGCATTGTTGAAGATTTTGAGATAGTCAATATGGCCGTTAAAATGGCCGCCCAAAACGGAAGTTCCCATGTATTTCTTTCTAAATGGTGACAATTTGAAAGCAATTGGTGGTTTTTATCTTATTTTGAGTGTGCTGAATCCGAAGCTCAGGATACAACTCTTGCATCCTTAAGGGTTTTGAGATGATAAAGATGGTCGCCAAAAATGACCGCGAAAAACGGAAATTCATATGTAGACCCCCTACTTCCTTCTAAATTGTGTAAAATACAAAACAGTTGGTGGTTTTACACTATTTTGAGTTTGCTGAATTTGAAGCTCCAGTATACAGCTCTTACTTCCTCGAGGGTTTTGAGATAATAAAGATGGCCGCCAGAATGGCCCCTAAATGGCCGTCAAAAACGAAAATTTCCATGGGAGCCCTATATTACCTTCTAAATGGTGTGAAATTGAAAACAAGTGGCGGTTTCACTCTATTTCGAGGGTGCTGAATCCGAACCTGGTTGATGCAACTTTCGTGTTCTTTTTTAAGGGTTTTGAGATGTCCAAGATGACCGCCAAAATAACTGTCAAAAATTGGTAAATTTTAGGCCATATTCAGCACCCTCGAAACTTGGTTGTTGAAATTCGTCCATTCTTTAGGGTTTTTAGACGTCCAAGATGACAGCCAAAATAAGTGGCAGAAATTCCAATGTCAATATATTTTTTCTTAATGGTAAAATTTTTAAAATAAATTGATGGTCTTACCCTATTTCGAGGGTGCTGAAGGTCTTTGAAGGTTTTCGGACATCTATAAATATCCTGTATGAACGGAAACTCCTTAACATGTTCTTATACTGAAATGGTGAAGTATTGTGCTCCAACGCGAAGCGGGAGATTAAACCCATGCAGGGTGAAAAGCAATAATTCGTATTCTTGAATTCAACTCAGTTGAGCGAATTTGTCAAATCAGCCAAAATTTATTGAAAGTCAAAATGACAGTCACAATGGTATTGTAATATACTGAGATATTCCGATATGTCTCAAACGGAACTTTAACACGTACTGGAACAAAGAAGAAGTGATATTGACATCATACTGAAACGTACAAACGCAAAGAAAGATACGATTGAAAATGTCTTTATGCATAATTGTTATGAAATAATGCTTGTGGTCTCCAATAATATGGCTCCATAGATGTAAAGTTAATCCTTTTCGGCTATCAATAGAGTAAAATTAAATTATGGCATGTTGGTATTTGGTGTTGAAACTTGTCTTGTATTCTGACGAGTCTCGCCTCGTATTCTTGTGAAACTTGTCGCATATTCTGATTAGGTCATTGGAAATGGTTGCATCCATGACCACTATAGTAGATATCAATAAGGGTAATTTCGAAAGCACTCTGCGCGATTATGATATTCGTAAGTGCTGGATTATCAACTATTACCTTCCATGTTGTCGTTTGATTTTTATTTAGTTTTTTTTTTCCAAGGCGCGTTACCTGTGATTTGTCCGTCCCCTCGTGTGTGTTTGTAATAGATTATATATACATATATACATACATAATGTTACATCATATTGAAGAAAAAATTGAAGCATAACAATAAAAATGTCCCACTCGTGTCTTCAACAATGTCATCAAGACCACCAATATAAACCAAATAACCAATTTGAGTGTTCATGGATAAAGAGATTAAAACTGCTCATGGATTAAGGCAGGTAATGTTGGGTAATTTCAGTACACTTCTCTACATCACTATCAAAATATGATTTAGATGAACATGTCTTGTCCATTAATTGTTAGTGTTCAAAACTTATCCATTATAATATGTAGAGGAAACATGTGTAATCTTGCAATTATTCAACCGCATCTGTAGTCTTGAAGGGTTAATTATTGCTGGCACACTAAGCCTTGTATCGTACCAACTCAAAGATATCCAGTATAGCTGGTTTCACTGTATATACAGCAAGTTCAAACTGTGCCATTGACGAAAACCATCAATTGTTATCAATTTCTCACCATTTATAAGAAGGAAATACATTGGAGTTTCCGTTTCGGCGGCCATTTTGGCGGCCATTTTGACTATCTCGAGGTGCATCATCCAGATTCGGATTCAGCACCCTCGAAATAGAGTAAAACCATCTACTATTTTCTATTTCTCACCATTTAAAAGCTAATACATAGATATTTCCGGTTTTGATTGGCGGCCATTTTGGCGGCCATTTTGGCGGCCATCTTGAATATCTCAATACCCTCAGGGATGCAAGGTTTGCATCATCCAGACTCGGATTTAACACCATAGAAATAGGGTAGATCACATCAATTGTTTTCAATTTCTCACCATTCAGAAGAAAATACATGGGAATTTCCGGTTTTAATTGGCGGCCATTTTGACAGCCATTTTGGCGGCCGTCTTGAATATCTCAAAAACTTCATGGTTGCATGAGTTGCATCATCCAGATTTGGATTCAGCATCCTCCAAATAGGGAGAATCATCAATTATTTCCAATTTCACACCATTTAGAAGGAAATACGTGGGAATTTTCGGTTTTGGTGGCCATTTTGGCGGCCATCTTGAATATCTCAATATCCTCAAGGATGCAAGAGTTGCATCATCCAGATTCGGATTCAGCACCCTCGAAATAGGGTAAAACCATCAATTGTTTTCAATATCTCACCTTTTAGAAGGAAATACGTGGGAATTTCCGGTTTTGGCGGCCATTTTGGCGGCCATCTTGAATATCTCAAAATCCTCAGGGATGCAAGAGTTGCATCATCCAGATTCGGATTCAGCACCCTCGAAATAGGGTAAATCCATCAATTGTTTTCAATATCTCACCATTTAGAAGGAAATACGTGGGAATTTCCGGTTTTGGCGGCCATTTTGGGGGCCATCTTGAATATCTCAAAACCCTCAAGGATGCAAGAGTTGCATCATCCAGATTCGGATTCAGCACCCCCGAAATAGGGCAAAACCATCAAAAAACATCGGGTGGACGGTAAAACAAGGTTAGGCCCAAAAAGTGGTTTTGGCACCCAGACTAATAGCTCTACAATGCACATCACATTGCACACACATATCACCTTGTACGCGGACATATCACCTACTTCTAATAAACTGATCAGTTTGAAAACAGTACTAGACTCTACTGAAGTTCGGTCTACTATTAGGCCTATGTGGATTTGAAATGATCTTATCGTTGTAATTCGAAAGTAAACTCGAGATGCTCGATCTCGAGTCACCATGTTCACTGGCAGCACTACCGCTTCATAGATCATACAGGAGTAGGCCAACTGTGGTTAGCGGTGTATTTACGAATACTAGTGCCCAAAATGATCCACAAACAAAAAAAAAGTTGTGCAAAAGATTTCGAAAGAGCTCTTATTTGGCCATTTATGCATGTTCCACAAGCCTATGGCTGTAGAAGTTGTGACTTGTAAAGTTGTACATTTCACGTGAACTACGGATGTACCTGCTCTCCTATCCACGCGTACGCTGGGCTGCTCTGGCTGACAATCATGATGCTCGCTCGCCGCTCGCTCCCCGCTTACTTCCAGCGGGGTTACGTGGGGAGCTCGTGAACCGCGAATCGAATGTAAACTGAATAGCGGAGCATTTGCGTACGCACGCAGTGATCACATGTGACCATGTATGCAAATAACGTACAGTATGCGAGTTCGTTCATCCCTGTACAAATAGGCCAAGCCATAGAAATTTAGTCTAGTCCACGCGCTTGCGCACTTCAAAATCTAAGCTAAACTTATGAATAATTCATGTCCTGTAGCTTTTCCATGTACGGAAAAAATATTTGCTGCCCGGAGGCGTTTTTTTGTAAGACGGCACAGATTGGGGCATGGCGCGTGTTAAACCTATGGGAAAAACGTTGGGTTAGGGTTTTTGGTTATGGTTATGGTTAGGGTTAGGGTTAGGGTTAGGGTTAGGGTTAGGGTTTGATGGTTAGGGTTAGGATTAGGATTAGGGTCAGGTTTAGGGATAGGGTCCCCGATAGATTTTTAGTTTCCCCAATCTGTGCCGTCTAAAAAAAACACGCTGCCCGGAGAGGTCCACGCAGAACGCCTGTCGTAGTAGGAGGCCCTCAGCGGCAGCACCTCGCAGGCAACTCCCACGCAGGTACTTCGCAGTCCCCGTGTGCAGCCAAGATAATGACATTCTGAGTGCGGGACTTCTACCATTCCTTCAGAGGAATTCCTTCACTGATTTGTCAGCCCCCACGCGACTGGCACAAAGGTATGGAACGCGGAAAGGACAACCTTGGTTTGGTCGCCTACACGGTTTTATCACCGCTACTTTTGATTTGATCACCGTCACTTTTCATTTAAATTGATCACCGTCACTTTTTATGTGATGGCTCTCCATAGTACCAGCCATCAAATGGTTTCTGGCAGCGATCAAATCAGTTGTCCTTTCCGCGTTCGTAGTGTGCGCGCGAAAAGGACAGTTTTAATTTGATCAGAGCCACTTTTAATTTGATGATGGCCACTTTTCATTTGATGATGGTCACTTTTTACTTGATCGCTGCCACTTTTTATTTGATGATGGCCACTTTTCATTTGATCGCGGCCACTTTTCATTTGATCGCAGCCACTTTCTATTTGATGGTGGCCACTTTTCATTTGATGATGGCCACTTTTTATTTGATCGCCACCACTTTTTATTTGATGGTGGCCACTTTTCATTTGATCGCCGCCACTTTTCATTTGATCGCAGCCACTTTTAATTTGATGATGGCCACTTTTCATTTGATGATGGTCACTTTTTATATGATCGCCGCCACTTTTAATTTGATGGCCACTTTTCATTTGATGATGGCCACTTTTTATTTGATCGCCGCCACTTTTCATTTGATCGCAGCCACTTTTAATTTGATGGTGGCCACTTTTAATTTGATTGCGGCCAATTTTTATTTGATAATGGCCACTTTTCATTTGATCGCAGCCACTTTTAATTTGATGGTGGCCACTTTTCATTTGATGATGGCCACTTTTTATTTGATCACCGCCACTTTTCACTTGATGATTGCCACTTTTAATTTGATCGCAGCCACTTTTAATTTGACGGTGGCCACTTTTCATTTGATGGTGGCCACTTTTCATTTGATGATGGCCACTTTTTATTTGATCACCGCCACTTTTGATTTGATGGTGGCCACTTCTCATTTGATGATGGTCACTTTATTTGATCGCAGACACTTTTAATTTGATGTTTGCCACTTTTCATTTGATGATCATGAGGCAAATCTCTCGTTTGAAGAAGCGACACCCCTGTAGAAATTGCCAGTGTATATCTTGGCAATCAAGGACTTAAAAACCAAAGATATAAAACACCTGTTTCTTGACCCTGGCCTAATCTAAGCATCAGTCACCACCACGGGGGGGGGGGGGGGGCACCCGCGAGAGGAGATTGTTTTGGTTTTGGCATGGGCTATGTAGCTCCATGGTGCGTGTGTGTGTCGGCAAACTTCTACAATGCTCTCCTTCTTATTTCTCTATTTTCGTTATTTATGGGTCAATTTTTTTCGTTCGAAATTTAAAACGGATGACCATAGAATTTCTCAATAGAATATAAGATTTAACACTTTAGAAAGAATAGAGAAAATTGAGTTCACTTTAAATGGTCTGCCACAGGCAGATATCCTTATCATGCTCTGACGTAATATGACAGCTGTTGCAGTCATTAAACCCTGGCTTGGCCTCCAGGTTTGCCACGCCTGAGTAGAAAATTACTTTGCAATGGGCAAATACATATCCTCCCACTTCTCAAACGAGGACTCGTTAGGGGGTTATAGCACCCCATCGGCTTCGTTTGCCAATGGGGTCTTGTCTCAAACGGGGGTTTGACGGCATGGCCACTTTTTATCTGATCGCCGCCACTTTTTATTTGATGATGGCCACTTTTTATTTGATCGCAGCCACTTTTAATTTGATGACCACTTTTAATTTGATGATGGCCACTTTTTTATTTGATGATGGCCACTTTTTATTTGATCGCGGCCACTTTTTATTTGATGATGGCCACTTTTAATTTGATCGCAGCCACTTTTAATTTGATGGAGGCCACTTTTCATTTGTTGATGGTCACTTTTTATTTGATCACCGTCACTTTTAATTTAATCGTGGCCACTTTTCACTTGATGATGGTCTCTTTTTATTTGATCGCAGCCACTTTTCTTTGATCGGAGCCACTTTTAATTTTATCGCAGCCACTTTTAATTTGATGGTGGCCACTTTTCATTTGATGATGGCCACTTTTCATTTGATGTTGGCCACTTTTTATTTGATCGCCGCCACTTTTTATTTGATGGTGGCCACTTTTCATTTGATGTTGGCCACTTTTTATTTGATCGCCGCCACTTTTAATTTAATGGTGGCCACTTTGCATTTGATGATGGCCACTTTTCATTTGATCGCCGCCACTATTGGTTCTTATGTACCATGGATTGATAAAGAAGTGGAGAAAATATTTAAAAAACGTAAGAAGTTATGTGATATTGCTAAAACAACGAACGCTAAGAATGACCGTGAGAAATTTTCACAAATAAGACGGGAAGCTAAGAAATTGTTGAAACAAAAATGTAAAAATTATTTGTGTAATACCCTATGTGAGGATATAAAGCAAAATCCGAAAAGATTTTGGAAGTTTGTTAAATCAAAGAAGATTGAATAAAAGACGACATCGTCATTTGTAGTAAATGGAACTCGCGTAACAGATGACAAAATGATTGCACATGTTTTAAATACACAGTTTCAGTTTACATTCAATGATTCCCAGTTTACTCATCCCCGACTGAACGATTTGTTTTCTTGTGTTCCAGTCATGGAAAATATTGTTTGTGATGTCGCTGAAGTACGTAAATTATTACAGAATATTGATGTCAGTAAATCCCAAGGACCAGACGGCTTGCCAGCAAAAATATTGAAAGAAGTGTTGTGTAGCGGATGTTTTGCTACTTGGGATCGGTTGATATTAATTCTGAGAGGTACACATCACAGTAAAATGAGTGGCGACACAGTTCATTTGAGTTTCGATACGTGTGCTTTATTTGAGAGGCGTTTTGGAGGCGATCCTCTCTCTTCGAGCATCAGAATCCAACTCTTCTTCTCTGCATCTTATACAACTTGTCAATCTCTTCATACATTCAATCATGAGTATTACACATTGGTCACTGGTTACACTGTTGTGACACACTATGAATGGGTGAATGGAGGTGGAGTCTTCATGTTATAGAGGGGTTTTAATTGGGCAAAACTTTGGTTGTTATAGGAACAAAGGCGGGACTAGGCGATTGACCATGTACAAAACATGCTTGTGAAACCGTTTATCATAGTTCCAGACTCTTTCATACTTTCTCTCTTGCTCAAATCCTTACAATAATAATATACAGTTAAATAAATTAGACCAATTACTGTATATGAAATGCACGATGAAGACATTTAAGTTCTTCTTTAAGTTCTGCTTAAAAGACTTAGTCATGCCGAGGGGGTGTATGATACATGAACTTATTTTACCATTGAGTGAAATATCCTTGTCTTGTTTGTATTTTGGTAACTATTCAAGTTACCAAATTAAGATATCATATTCAATAATGTCTATACCATTTTTAGGATATAGATTTAAAGCAAGTCAAATTAAATTGTGCAGACTTATGCACTATAATAATACATGTATTTACACAATGTTGTGCAGACTTATGCACTGTAAACAAAGCATCAATGTGATTTTGCCTATCAAACAACGGCAATTCTGGTAACACAAAATAAAGTAAAACAATTCGCTGGTCATTATTCTGTGCAGTGCGATAAACAATCTGATCCAAATAACAACCTTGAGTGCTTGTATCTAATGCACTATCCATGCATATTATATATCTTCATAATAAAATCATTTGGAAGATAATAGGAACGCTCAAGGAATAAAAGTCAAGTCTATGATCCAGGCAAAATGTCATTCAATTTTTGAAAGACTATCATAGAATATCATGGCTTACAAACCTTTCCTATTAAGAGGAAATCTTTCCAAATGACTAAAAATAATAAAATGTAATGAACGTGAACTCGCGCTTTCAAGCGAGTTAAACATAAGACGAGTGTTCCAAACTCGTAAAGCATTCATCAAGAAGATGGAATAGGTAAATCGTCCATAGGCAAGTAATTCCAAACTTGTACATTAAAAAGACATAACAAATATGTGACACACTGTGTATCACACAGAATCCATTTAAAGGTCCTCTAGACTTATAGAGGCACAAAATGATAGTACATGAAGTTAAAGTGTCGCATACATAATTTCTATTTACAAAGTCACACATACAATTGTCTCATGAATTTCTTGGGTGTTCCAGTTACAGGAATATTCTTGTCTGCCAAGATACTTTGGACTAAGTCATGCATGTCTGGGTATAACCCTATGTTCCACCAAAAACGTATGTCTTGAGGGTCATTATCAGTAACATTCCTAACAAATGAGGTCAGGACTTGTAACTGTCCAGCCTTGAATCGCCCTCTGTGTAATGACATTTCATTGTCTGTGGGGGCACTCATGAGCAAATCAAATTGCCTTTCTAGGTCAGGCTGTTGCAGGGGGGTGGGGGCGGCTATGCCATCATTTGAGGGTAGGGAGTCAACATAATCTCTGTCATTGAATGGGTCAGTGGTTTGCATGCACATAATTTGGTCAGCAGTACACTCTGGTCTGATTTCGTCATGCTCATCCATGAACTGTACTGACGGCTTGTCAGATTTTTGACCAGTCTCGTTTTGTGCTGCTTTGCCTAGTCTTTCTTTCAGTCGCTGTATGTGCGTGATCGGTTTTCTGTCATCAGACGCTTTCATGAAACAGGGTTTCAGCCTGTTGAAATTGAAAACATCTCGCAGGATTTCTCCCTTGAGAGTTGCCAGAATGTAGTGGGTCCTTTCCAAAATCTCGTGTATGACCAGGGGTCCAACCCATTCAGCTGCTATTTTTCGAGAGTTAGCAGTGAGGGAAGAGGATGTAGGCTTGTACAAATAGACTAGCTGACCTACTGAGTAGATAGGTGATTTGTTCAGTCTATTGGCAATCTCTGCATTCTGCTTGTTCTGTTGTTTTCTTTGCAGTGAAAGCATGGTCTGAGAAATGTGGTCAAATTTCTTCTTGAGATGGGCCACATATTCATCATACGTCTGAGAAAGTCCATTCATGGAGTTGAAGGTCAAGTTGGTTAGATTTGGGGCGTCTCGACCAAAAACAAGTTCATAGGGGGAATGGTCACCTAATGTGGAGAGGAAAAGGAGTTGTAGGCATAGCATGTGGTCGAGATGTATCTTACCCAGTCATTTCCAAACTGGTTAAGGTTGATTTTGAGAAAGTCGGAGAGAGTTCTGATATGTCGTTCTACGTGTAGGCTACCGTGATTGGCAACACTAATTACTTTCTTGTCAATGTTCAGGGCGTCACACAGTAAAGTCAGTAATTTGCCGGTCAGTGAGGCAGCAGCGTCGGTCACGATACATGATGGTGGTCCAAAAATACATATCACTTTTTGGATCAGTGCTTCGCATATTGTTTCTGCGTCTAGCGTCTTTAAAGGCGCACAAACAACAAATCGAGTGATTTCATCACAAATCACCATCAAGTGTCTGAATCCTGTCTGTGAACTGGGCATTGTCTTGAAGTCAAGACTAATACGTTGGAATGGTCTGTAAGAGTCGGGTATTCGCGTGTGAAAGGGTCTGTCCTTGTCTGGTTTGCCCTTGAATTGCTGGCAGCGCAAGCAAGCTTTGACATAATTGTTAATTCTGTCAAACATGTTGGGCATGTAGTAGTTGCGTCTGATTGCCAAGTAAGTCCGTTGGGTCCCTTGGTGATTGCTAAGGAGGTTGTCATGGTGTTGGGAGATGATTGTGTCAGTCAAGGATTCTGGGATTGCTAGTTGTATTCTGAAGTCATCGTCCTCTGTGAAGAAAAGTCTGAACAGTAAGCCGTCACACAAAATGTACTCTTCAGCCTTTACTTTCACTGTTTTGGCTGCTCTTTTGTCACTAGGTAGAATGTCATGTGACAAATAGTCATAAACAGGCTTGAAGAAAGGCGAGGTTTGCTGTTCAGTCATTAGTTGTCGCATGTCAATGGGAAGGTTGTAGTCTCTGATTATTTTCCGTTTGATTAAGTCAGTAAACTTGTCTAGCTCATGTTGTTTTGGAATGTGTCCAGCTACAATGTTGTTTACCTTAGTGGTCAGTGGCTTAGGCGGGGTGTAGAGGTCAGGCGGTACTTCTCGGTATTGGTCGTTAGAGTTGTGCCGGTGTTGGTGTTGGTAGTCGTTATGTCTGTCAACTAATCTTGGTTCGTGAAGTTGAGGAGTAACAGGTGTATGTCGAGTAGGAGGTCGCGTGGAAGGGGCATGGTTGTCATGGGAATGTGTGTGGGAATGTGTTGTGACTGGAGTTGTGGCTGGGGGTGTGTCATGTTTTGGTTCTTGTCTCTGGTTGGTTGGTCGTGCATGTGTGTCATTTGTTTTGCCTAAGTTAGGTTTAGGGGGTGGACGTGGGGGAGGAGCTGTAGTAGTGGGAGATGCTTGAGGTGTTGGGTCACTGGCACGTGGAGGAAAAATGTCTGGGATTGTAACTCCCATCTGTTTTGCATATGCACGTGTCATGGGTCGTTCAACTGACTGGACGGGGTGAAGAGTAAAGTCACTCTCGCTAAACAAACTAAAGGAAAGGGGAATTACCTGATCTATTTTCGGGTGCTGTTCACTTGGAACACGGGAAAGAAAATCTGCTAAAACTAATTCTGTTCCTTTCTTGTAGCCAATCTTAAAGGAATATTCAGATAATTTGAGAAGAAGTTTCTGGAGACGTGTTGTGCATGGTTGTTCTTTTGACTTTAAAATTTGGACAATTGAACTATGGTCCACAAATGCATTGAATTCACATCCTTTCAATAGATGCTTAAATGCTGTCACATTGATCAAAAGGCCAAATAATTCCAATTCTGTAACACTGTATCTTTGACATGCGTCAGGTAAGACCTTCGAATAGTATCCAATGTTTCTCTCTTGTCCGTTTATGACTTGGGTCAAGTACGAACCGGTTGCAGTCCGTGAGGTGTCACTATACAAAGTGAAGCGTCCTGTGCTCTGGGGCATATGTAGTACTGGGGGATTGGTCATTAGATCCTTAATTTTGTTGAAAGCTCTTTCATGTTCGTCAGTCCACATGAATTTGTTTTTCTTCCTTGTCAGTTGGTGCAGGGGTTTAAGTATGGCCTGAATTTGTGGAAAGAATCCTGCCACATAATTCACTGCTCCAACAAGTCTCCTTACTTGTCTGGGGGTCTTAGGTCTAGCCATGTTACGTATGGAGGCACATCTGTTATTCATAGGTTGAAAACATGCCTCACCGTCCTTATTGATAGTAATCCTGTGTCCCATGTATTCTACGTCATTCCTGAACAGTTTGCACTTTTTCGGGCTGATTTTCAGTCCGTTGTCAGAAAGTGCTTTTAAGACCTGTGTCAAGTGTTGTTTATGAGTCGTCTTGTCGGGTCTAAATAAGATAATGTCGTCATGGTGGGCAATACAAAAGTCATGAGAATAGGGAATTGTACCTAATATGTCGTCAATCTTGGCTTGGAAGAGTCCGGGGGAAACGTTAAGTCCTTGTGCTAGTCGTTTGTAGTAGTAGTGTTTACCTCCATGGTATGAGGCAATTCCGGTGTATTTTTGCGCAGACTTTGAGAGGGGTATGCAGTGAAAGGCGGATTTCAGGTCAATAACACTCATTACTCTAGTCTCTGCTTGTCCGATTCGTTTAAGGGTCTCTGTCAGTAGGGGAAAAGGGTGGTTTGTTCGTCTGATTTTGGAGTTCAGATGTCTAAAGTCAGTCACAACACGTTTTTCCGATTTGTCCTTTTTAGCTACCAGTAGTACTGGTGATGTGTATGATTGTGGTCCGATTTCTAGTATTCCTAGCTTAACAAGTTTCGTAAGTTCCTTTTCAATCTGTCGTTTGTCGGGTTCTGTGGCAAAGTAAGGGCGTATGAAAAATGGTGTGTTGTCAGTCAGTTCAATGTCGACTTCAAAGTCGGGGCAGCTGGAAAGTTCGCCGTACAAGGAAAATGCAGGCCTATTGTCTCTTAGTAATTGTCTCAGTTGGTCCTTCTCAGTAGGGGAGAGTATGCTGTTGTTTAAGTCAATGTGTTCCTTAATTATCTGGTCTTCAGTCATGCTTGCAATTGGATCACTGGGGTCAAGGTGGGGGTATCTCTTGAGGTTGTCTTGTCTAGTCTGGTATCCATGGTTACCGTCTGGGCATGGGGTAGAGAGTTGGGTGCTGTAAATATTGTCTGTGTGCCGGTCAGTTAAGGTCACATTCACCTTGTCAGTGGGAAGGGGCTCAGACACAGTTATGGGGCATGCCATGTCGAGGTATGCAATTGGTCTGCCTTTTGCAAATTGGAGGGGTCGGTCAGAAGTATTAGTCACTAGTATTTGGGTCCTGCCCTTCATCAATGTTACGACCATGGTAGAGGGGCAATGTCTACCAAGGTAGTCGTTTGCAGTCAGTATGACGTCAGTGTTGCGGAATTGTGGGGGTGCCTGTCCCTGTAAGGTCATGAGCGTGGAGTCTTTAGGGTTGATAGTCACTTTGTTTGTCGGGGAGAAAGGTACTCGTTTCTGTTTGATCTTGAACCTGTTGTTCCTGAATGTCAAAGTCCCGTTTAAGTCCGATAGTGTATTCGTCCCTAAAATCAGGTCAACACCAACAAGATTTTCTACAATGAGGGCAGAAATTTCAAATTTGTGTCCCTGAATAGTGACCCTGAATGTAATCGCCGACTGCGATTGAAGGAACTGCCCGTTCCCTAATCTAAACCGTGTAGGGGCTACCTTTCGTCTTTTTAGGTTGGAGAGATGCGGGGTCGATTTCACGTACCTGTCCGAAATTAAAGTCTTAGTCGCGCCACTGTCAAACAGTATGAACATGTTCTTACCATTGTCTAGTCGTCCTTTAACAAAGTTTCGATCAGTTAATTGTAGATCTACATCGTCAGTCCCTAAGTAAGTCGATTTCAAGTTGGAGTCATGGTTGGGGTTTTGCCTGTGATTCTTACTACGGGAGGAGGAATAATGAGCGTTATTATATTGTCCTCCCGCCCTAAAAATCCTGTGGGCGTGGTCCGTAGTATGGTTGTTGGTCGTAATGTTGTTGATGTTGATGTTGGTTGTGATAATAGTGTTGTTGTTGTTGTTGTTGTGCACGCATGTCAATGTCCCTTAGCCTTTTGCGACATTGTCGCCAAACATGTCCAGGTATGAGGCAATAGTCACAAATAATGGAGCGTCTGTCATTGCGCCTGGTGTAGTGCGGCACGCGGTCATTGGGATGGGGGCTACGGGTATGGCTGCGATGGCGGTTGTTTGTATATTGGCGGTCGCTACGATATGGGCTTCTGCCCGCACTGTGCTCGCGCTTGCGACCTCTGCTGGAGGACCTCGAGTGGGGCGGTCCCCGTCCTCTGTCACGAGTCCGTCCTCGGGTCTGGTCAAGTGTGTCAAGTTTAAGGGAGTTGAGGTCGTCCTTTAATCGGTCTATTTCGCTCTGAGTGGCGAAGGTCAAGTCTTTAGTCATAGGTTGTTTGTCTTTTTGTATGTCTAGGTACAACTGCGCTTTAGTAGCTATTTCGTCGCAGGTCTGAGTAGTAGTCGATGCCGACATGAGGACGGCGGCAGTCATGGGGTAATGAGTCCAAAAGTCTATGTCTAATTTGGGTTTCCCCATAGTCAATGTAGGAGGCTGCTACACGGAGTCGTTGTAGGAAAGCCTCAGTACTCTCGCCGTTAGTCAGGTGTACAGTGTTAAAGCCGTGTACGTTGGCAAAGTCTGATTTAGCAGAGCTAAATCGTCGTACAAATGCTTCACGCAGGTCACTGAATGTCTTAAAGGTTTGTCCGTCAATCCAAAGTCGTGCTTGACCTTGGAGGGTTCGTTTGAATGTCTTGAGTATTTGGTCGAAAGAAGTGGCTTTCGTTACGTCAATGTTATGGGCGTCAAGGTAGTCAAGAAATGTCAGCATGTGGGCTGTTGCATCGTCGCGGTCAAGTTTGTCCCCCGAGAAGCGGGCGGGTAGAAAGTCAATTTGTCTGAGTGTGGTGGTGGTGGTGGTAGTCATTGTTGATATAGTTGTGTCAGAGTTGGTCTTACTTAAACAAAAAAATTAGAAAGTAGGCGTACGCGTTCCTTACTACTTGGTGAACAAATACAATATATACAATCTACAAATCTAACTTAATGTAACACAACTCTCATACGAATACAATGCACGCTCTCTCACACTGGAACAATGAAATGTGATTGGTTTCACTTACCGATTGGGTCAGGCCAGAGAAGAACAGATGAATTGAATGCACAAATAAAAACTTTACAATAGATGTCAATTTGAATATGTCAGTGCCAATCCGGGGCTCGTTATAAGGGAGTCAACATAACATAGAATGTCAATGTCAGAAAGTCATTGTTTGGTCCTTGTCCAGTGGTGTCCAGGGTTGTTAATGTGATGACAGCTTTCAAAGCGATGGTGATGATCAGGCGGTGATGTTGGCGGTGACTTCCACTGGTCCAGAGAGGGAAATGATTGTGATGATGGTGATTATGCTGGTTGCGATGACGTCTACTGCGATGATGGTGCGGAGATGAAGATGGCGGAAATGAAAATGGTGGCGATGTCGATGTTGATGCTGATGGTGATGATGGCGGCTGGTGTTGCGATGATGTTGTATTTCTTGAGGTCATGGAAGTGGCGCTCATCTCATTCTGGAGAGCAATGTCGTCGAAGTCAGTCGGGATAAGTCATCTTGGGTTCGGTCACGCCATAGGAGAACACGTCATGCAGTCGAAACACGTGATCATGTATCATTATATGTTGAAGTCCACGGTCATGCTGTGCTGTCCGTTGTTGTCCGTTTTTCACATAAGGACAATGGTGGCAGATGATGTGATATATGCCATCATATATCAGATGTGGTACTTATAAGCTCTCAGTTCTGCTGCACAGACTTTCACAGCAAGGAGACAAGTTCTGGTCTCAGGAAGCTGAAACTTTCGTTGGCCACAGCAACAGATGTCAGTCTTATTTCTTATTCTCGGAGCACCGGGTTCTCACGCGGTAGTGTCGCAAGTTATGAATAATTGTTAACAGTCAATGTTCTGTCACAACTGCTGCACGTGTTGAATTGTTCAAATCAAGCCGGGTTCTCCACCATGTTGTGTAGCGGATGTTTTGCTACTTGGGATCGGTTGATATTAATTCTGAGAGATACACATCACAGTAAAATGAGTGGCGACACAGTTCATTTGAGTTTCCATACGTGTGCTTTATTTGAGAGGCGTTTTGGAGGCGATCCTCTCTCTTCGAGCATCAGAATCCAACTCTTCTTCTCTGCATCTTATACAACTTGTCAATCTCTTCATACATTCAATCATGAGTATTACACATTGGTCACTGGTTACACTGTTGTGACACACTATGAATGGGTGAATGGGGGTGGAGTCTTCATGTTATAGAGGGGTTTTAATTGGGCAAAACTTTGGTTGTTATAGGAACAAAGGCGGGACTAGTTTTATTAAGGAGGTAGTATTCTTGGATTTGGAATGAACAACAATTCTAAGTAATCAATGGGGGAACGGCAGGATGTTTAGGTTTGGCTTAGCCTGGTCGTAAATTAGATGGGGCTAGAAGTACTCAAGGGATGATGAAGGTCGATGACTCACTGGATGAGGAGAGCATTGGTAGGGGTCATTGACTGGTGGAGGTGAACTGGTAGTGTATATCCAGTCATCAATAGAATGGGAGGGGGTAGTGATAACTTTGTGTATCATTACACAACAGAAGGGTCTGAACAATTAGCCAGCTCCTTATGTCAATTATTCAATGAATCTTTGTCCTCGGGAAAGCTGCCAGTTGACTGGCGAAGAGCTAACATTTACCCTATAAAAAGAAAGGTGAGAAAAACGACCCAATATTATCGTCCAATTTCTATGACTTCTATTGTGTGCAAATTACTTGAAAAGATTGTATGTCGTCGACTTGTTAATCACCTGTCAGTGAACAATACTAGTATATTGTGTGACGGTCAGCACGGTTTCCGTGAAAAGCGCTCATGTGAGAGACAATTGATAGAAGCTATTCACGATTGGTCAAGTGCGATGGACTCAGGCTCCCAAGTGGACATCGTCTTTTTAGATTTCGCCGAGGCGTTTGATAGTGTTCCGCACAGCCTTTTAGAAATTAAATTACAAAGGTACGGTGTAGTAAACTCCAATTTGAAATGGATCATGAATTTTCTTGAACATAGAGAGCAGAGGGTTGTGCTCAACGGGGAATGTGCCGACTGGGTTGATGTTAAGTCTGGTGTCCCGCAGGGAACCATCCTTGGTCCGATTTTGTTCTCATGTTTCATAAATGATATTACTAATGATATATCTTCCAATATTCGTATTTATGCAGACGATTGCATTTTGTATAGGTGTGTCAATTCACTTGAAGACTGTGACGATTTACAAGGAGATCTTGATGCTTTGGGTAAATGGTCTAAGACATGGCATCTTGACTTTAATGTCAATAAATGTAAGATTATGAAAATGTCACGGAAAAGAACATAATATGATTATGATTATGTTTTATTGGAAAGAAATTAAGTATAACTCATTCAGAAAAATATCTAGGAATAATTATTAATGAAACACTCAACTGGAACGATCATTGTAATAAAACGTATGTTAAATGTAGTAAAATTATTGGTGTTATAAAAAGAAATTTTTTACATTTTCCCTCACATGTTTTAATTAGTTTATATAATTCACTTATACGTCCATGTTTAGAATATTGTGCTGCTGCATGGGATCCATACAGATTATTTCACATTAACGTACTTGAGCGTGTTCAGAAGAGGTTTGTTAGATTATTGTTTCGTGACTGGGAAACAGGTTATGATACGTTGTTGCAAAAGATACATTTCTCGAAATTAATTGCAAGAGGTAAGTATTTCAGACTTATAATGTTTTACAAAATGATAAATGATATAGTGAACACTGGACAACAAAGAATTACACGAGAGAACAGATTTGGTAGAAATGATCATAATAAGAAAGAATATATCCCGTTTGCAAGAACTGATTATTTCAAATGTTCTTTTTATGTCAAGACTTCACAAGAACGGAATTCATTGCCAAGTAACATTGTAGCCAGTACATCTCTTTCTCGCTTTAAATATTTATTAAGACAGTTTTCATGTATGTGAATTCATTTTACAATGTATCATGTATAACATATAAGTCTCATTTGGTGAATTCTTAAGCTTATTTTGTCTGGTGCAATATTAATGTGCATATACTATGATATAGACTTTTTTTAAAAAGATGTATTCGTCCATGTTTTAATATTCCGCTAGTATACCCTGCAATATGGTTTGTTGTCTTAGATGATTATTCCTCTCTTGCAATATCACTTATTTACATTTTATACTGGTTACCCATTTCTTGTGCAATATATTGCTGTTCCGAAGGCCAGAGTTTGGTTTCATTGTCATTTTGTAATAACGGTATTATATTTATACTTATATGTATTTAGATATTTGCATTTCAATGTACCGATCATAGTTTTTAATTTATTTAATCTGGTGATGATGTACTCCAGGGGTGCAGACATGCATGGGTATTCGTACCTTTTTTTGCACCCCTAGACATGTTGTTTTGATTTGTCTGAATAAATACAATACAATACAATACAATACTTTTAATTTGATGATAGCCACTTTAAATTTGATCGCAGCCACTGCTAATTTGATGGAGGCCACTGTTCATTTGATGATGGTCACTTTTTATCTGATCGCCGCTACTTTTAATTTGATGATGATCACTTTTCATTTGATCGCAGCCACTTTTCATTTGATGATGGCCACTTTTCATTTGATCGCCTCACTTTTTTATTTTCATCGCCACTTTTCAATTGATCGCCGTCACTTTTTCTCTTTTCATCGTCACTTTTCATTTGACTTTCACTTTAAATCGATTGTCACTTTTGAATCGATCGTCACTTTTCATTTGACGGTCACTTTTCATTCCGTCGCCACTTTTCATTTCGTTGCCACTTTTCATTTCGTTGCCACTTTTCATTTGGGGCGGGGCCGCATGGGCCAATGGGGAACTTGCTGTATGCATGCGATCTGCGGCTGCGCGGTGCGTGCTAAACAGTTACGAAGTATAGTACATGTACGTACATACGCCTGGAAGTACTCTTGGCTATGGTAGATCTATAGATACTTCCACCGGCAGTTTCTCCAAGATTAGTAGGAGATCTGAGTGAGGGCCAAAGAAAATTAAAGATGGCTAGCCGCGATAGCTCCGTAAGTAATTCAATTTCAAATATTATGGCGGATAACCTTTTTTTTTTTTTTTTTTTTTTTTGCTGTTATGGCTTCGTTCGTGTGACTGACTGAGTGTGAGTGTGTGACTGTGAACAAATTATATTCCTGTACGTTATGGCTGTGCATGTATGTGGTGGGCTGCAGCTCCTTACTTCACGCGTATCACAGCACAGTGCAGTTGGAGGTAGGCCTATTAATAGACTCTCCCCCTTTAGCTGTGTAAATTTACAAGGAGGAGAGCCCCGGTAAGCTCAGACTCATGAGATCTCACTGACACTGTATAAGAAACCTCTCTAACGTTAGTCCATACAGTGTAGATCCGTGAACTTCTAACGTTAGTTACTTCTAACGTTTAATACTAACAGGCCTACCTCCAACTGCACTGTGCTGTGAAACGCGTGAAATAAGGAGCTGCAGCCCACCACATACATGCACAGCCATAACGTACAGTATATATAAAAGTTCGTAGTCACATACTAACACTCAGTCAGTCACACGAACGAAGCCATAGCAGCCAAAAAAAAAAGGTTATCCGCCATAATATTTAAAATTGAATTACTTACGGAGCTATCGCGGCTAGCCGTCTTTAATTTTCTTTGGCCCTCACTCAGATCTCCTGCCAATCTTGGAGAAACTGCCGTTGGAGATATACCACCATAGCCAAGAGTACCTCCTACGTACTAGTATGTAGTACTTCGTAACTGCTTAGCACACACCGCGTAGCCGCAGATCGCATGCATACAGCAAGTTCGCCATTGGCCCATGTGGCCCCGCCCCAAATGAAAAGTGGCAACGAAATGAAAAGTAGCAACGAAATGAAAAGTGGCGACGGAATGAAAGGTGACGGTCAAATGAAAAGTGATGATCGATTCAAAAGTGACAATCGATTTAAAGTGAAAGTCAAATGAAAAGTGACGATGAAAAAAAAAGTGACGGCGATCAAATGAAAAGTGACCATCAGCAAATGGAAAGTGGCCATCATCAAATAAAAAGTGACCACCATCAAATTAAAAGTGGCGGCGATCAAATGAAAAGTGGCCATCATCAAATTAAAAGTGGCGGCGAGCAAATAAAAAGTGGCTGCGATCAAATAAAAAGTGACCATCATCAAATGAAAAATGGCCACCATCAAATTCAAAGTGGCCATCATCAAATTAAAAGTGGCAATCATCAAATGAAAAGTGGCGGCGAGCAAATGAAAAGTGGCCATCATCAAATGAAAAGTGGCCACCATCAAATGAAAAGTGGCTGCGATCAAATAAAAAGTGGCCATCATCAAATAAAAAGTGGCGGCGAGCAAATGAAAAGTGGCCATCATCAAATGAAAAGTGGCCACCATCAAATGAAAAGTGGCTGCGATCAAATAAAAAGTGGCCATCATCAAATAAAAAGTGGCTGCAATCAAATGAAAAGAGACCATCATGAGATGAGAAGTGGCCACCATCAAATTAAAAGTGGCGGCGATCAAATGAAAAGTTAACATCATCAGATGAAAAGTGGCCACCATCAAATTAAAAGTGGCTGCTATCAAATGAAAAGTGGCCATCATCAAATTAAAAGCGGCGACGATCAAATAGAAAGTGACCATCATCAAATGAAAAGTGGCCACCATCAAATTAAAAGTAGCGGCGATCAAATGAAAAGTGGCCATCATCAAATTAAAAGTGGCCACCATCAAATTAAAAGTGGCCATCATCAAATGAAAAGTGGCCACCATCAAATTAAAAGTGCCTGCGATCAAATGAAAAGTGGCCATCATCAAATTAAAAGTGGCAGCGATCAAATAAAAAGTGGCCATCATCAAATGAAAAGTGGCCACCATCAAATAAGAAGCGGCTGCGATCAAATGAAAAGTGGCCATCATCAAATAAAAAGTGGCTGCGATCAAATAAAAAGTGACCATCATCAAATTAAAAGTGGCTCCGATCAGATTAAAACTGTCCTTTTCGCCCGCACACTTCGAACGCGGAAAGGACAACTGATTTGATCGCTGCCAGAAACCATTTGGTGGCTGGTACATCGTTGTACTATGGAGAGCCATCACATAAAAAGTGACGGCGATCAAATGAAAAGTGACGGTGATCAAATGAAAAGTAGCAGTGATAAAACCGTGTAGGCGACCAAATCAAGGTTGTCCTTTCCGCGTTCCATACAAAGGGCACACAGTATACCACCAAGTAGAATTTAAGTAGAACGCGTCCAGCAATTGTAAAACATATGCACTGACTCACCCAAATCCTTGTCCGCCCTCAGAAATTGTCCGGTATACTGGGAAATCCCGACACGCAACAAGCCCGCGTAGCTTGCCCGGAAAGGTGTGATAGGGCCTAAACATGGTTGCGTTTAAATAGATTCGCATGCGCACCTCCGGGCGACTACGGGTGAGATACGTGCTAGGTACTGTCATGAACGGTTCATTTGCGGGGACCTCAGGGTAGTAAAAATGTTCTTCATTAAGTCGCACGCAAGGCTTGCCCGGAAAGGTGTGACACGGCCTATATGAAATTAATTTCTAAGCGATGTTTATTTGGTGTTCAAAATCCGCAAAAGATTTTTGTTTTCATTTGTCTATGTTAGCCTTGATTGGATGACATTTACAAATGAATATTTTTATGTTGAGTTGCATTTGCAAGGAAGAAAATAGATATACCCTGTGGAAATGTGCTATACATCTAACCAGAGAGAAAGACAGGCGGTCTTATGTAATATTGCTTCCAGGTAAACGGTGGATGTCAGGGATGCTTGGTATACTTCATTGTATTACTTTAAGTGGAAATAAAATCATTTGAATTGAATTGAATTGAATTGAATTGAATTGAAAATGTTTACAAGAACCATGAAATAGCAAATGCTAGGTGTTTACTGTCGGCAGTTATCGTTACTTCTGAAGTGTTCATGACTCAACTTTATTCTTCTAAGTATATCCACGAAGCTAAAACATAAGTAAAATACATTAATCAGATAATTATTCAGTATGGCTGCGAAGATAATTACTAGTAATGTTATTTCTCGGATGTTCCTCAAAGAGGCGTGGGTAGACTAGATCATTGGTATTATATTTAAATGATACCTTGACGCAATGCAACTAGCGGAAATTCAAATCTTTTATTATAATTAACGATTCAAGTGTAAATGTTTACTTAGTGTTCAGTCAATTGACTTCTGAGTACGGTGGCTAAGTCATTTTAAGTCATTATAGCTCTCTCCACTAAATCACAGGATGCTTTGGGGGTAAGTGAAGGTGGTTGAGTTTTTGAGTGTTGGGTGACCAACACAAATAATAGCCAAACACAATTCCTAGTTCATTCTGACACTGATAGACACGTAACGGCACAGACAAAATTGTAGGATATGTAGTTTTTTGACTATTTTTTTTTTGGCAATCAAAGATAGCGTCGTGAAAAGAAGCATGTATAACCTGCCTTTGAAATCACATAACATGACAGACCATTATGTAACTAACAGGTGATGAGGCCATGGTATAATATATTTCTGCTGATTTAGTTATTGAGTTTGAGAGAAGCTCCCTTAAATCGCTCAGTAACTTTCCGCAAACGAACATTGTCCACATTCTTAAAGGCATTATTTATCATTTGCAGATTGAACAGGAACCAAAAAAGGTTCTAAAATATGACTTGGGGATAGAAACAGAAACGATGTAAAATGTTGATCAGTGTGATTAGTGTTAAGTATTATTGAATATAGAAAATGTGAACAATAGTTCTTATAAAATTGTTTCTGGAATAAAACGTCTGCGGTAATGTTAATTGAGAAAAAAAAAAGATAGTGATGTCTCCTTACACAAATGCTTATGCATCAAATGTAATTACTCGAACCTTTTTTTTAAATCACTGCACCGTGATATGGTAAACAATACCTGTAATGTCAAGTTACGTAGATAATCTTAGAAGGTAAATATACATTGATCTGCCATATCCTCAGGGTGTCGCGCCAAACATAATACTAGTAGCCTTCTGACAAGGCCTCGTGCTAGAGGAATGAGACTGACCCTTCACAATGCGTGGGCATTGCGAGAAACGGTTGAACACGAGACAGAGTGGGCCAGCCCCACTCGGCTTCCCTCGTTCCTTCGCCATGTTCGCAGTTATAATGTATCTCATTTTCAGCCTGGAGGCCTTGTCAAAAGGCTTCGCCAATGGGGTTGTTTTATTCATCGATTGATTGATTGATTGATTGATTGATTGATTGATTGATTGATTGATTGAGTGAGTGAGTGAGTGAGTGAGTGAGTGAGTGAGTGATTTGATTGGTCGATTGATTAATTGATTGTCTCTGTGTGTGTGTTTGGGAGAAGCATTCTTGAGCTCTCTGGGGAAAGCAATAAAACATTTACAGCCGAACGAGTCGCACGGGTAACTCCCAAAAAGAAGGTAAATCTAACGGTCAAATAATGTTCTGCCTTTCTTATATCGTCTTTATGGAATTGTTTCAGGTGCTTTGGGTGGGATTGCTGTTGATTTTGACTATATCCTTTTCACTTCCCGTTCGAAATAATGTTACTGATGAATTGAATCATGATTAGATAGAATCATACCATAATTTCTGTACGAATCATTGATAATGGAAGCATTGGATTTAATAGATAAGCCAACCCTTCCAACCATGAAAACGATCAAGCATAATTCGAACATTCTATCTAAGTAATTCTATCTTACGAATCATAATATGTCGCATGTACCTTTTAGTATTGACCATAAAATAAAAGAGATAGATTAGTTTTCCAACTGGAAATATGACAAAAAACAACAAACAAATAAAGAGACAAACAAATAACGAGAGAGTATCTGATAAATAAAATGAGTGTTGTCACTGCTTAACCATAACAGAGGGCCTTGTAGTCTAGCGGATATAGACCACATATAGGGTGAATCATGCACATTATGGTAAAAGCACCACAATTGGTACACATGTACATGATGCCAATACAAGTCATTTCTGATATGGAAGCCACTCTGATTCTGCCTGTGGCGGCCGTGGCGGCCATTTTTCAAAATGGCCGCCATGTGATATAGCAATGCTGTGTATTTTGGAAACTATAAGTCCGATTGTGGTGATTCTTGTACCAAAGTATAGGTTTTGAGGGTCAAGGATTCCAATAGAATAATTTTTGAGAGGATAAAACCATGGCAACCTACTTATTGGCGGCCATTTTGAAAAAATATGGCCACCATGCTAGATATAACATATCCTTAAAATGTATGGACAAAGGGTCATGACTCTGGTACCAACTTATATGTTTTTGGGGTCAAGGATTCTGATAAATTCAACTGTAAGTGAATATGAATCGTTTCATCCTACGTTTTGGCGGCCATTTTAATAAATATGGCTGCCATACAACAGATAATGAATATTGTATATCTTCGAACTCAAAAGATATATAATCCCGATTCAAGTGTAAAAGTATAGTTTTTGGGTGAAGGTTTTCAATATAATGATGTTTCAGCAAAGTGAATAGGTTCATCACATCCTTTGTTTTGGCGGCCATTTAATAAATATGGCCTCCCTCCAGTTAAACATGGCTGCCGCTCTACATTCTATTCATATATCTTTAAAACCAATGGATGCATCTTCATGATTCTGGAACAAAAATATGTTTTTGAGATTCATTTATTTAAATGGATACATCTGTTCGTATATACAACCATCGCATCCTATGTTTTGGCTGCCATTTTAAAACATGGCCACCGCAATATATACTTTACTGTACGTCTTTGAAACTAATTGGGGTCAATGATTTTAAACAAGCATTTGTTGATGAATAGAACTAACACATTTCGTTTTCATGTCCATTTTGATAAATATGACTGCTGCACTACATAGAGTATGCACACACACACACACACACACACACACACATTATATACAGTGTGGCCTAGAATTAACGGAAACGCGAGTTTTCGCAAATATCTGCACATTTGCATTACTTTGATGCCAAAATGAATGACATAGAGTTGTAGAGAATTTATCTAGAAGAAGAATGACACCAAAATCCCTCGATTTGGTTGAGTAGTTTTCATTCTACAGATGTTTTTGTAAAGACGGGTCGAGCGTAAATTTCTTAGCTCAATTCAACAAATTTCAGCATCGAACAAAAGCCACTGCCTTGGGAGACTAACAAAGAATCGAGGCCGCACATCACAATGTGGAATGCTTGAATAGGATTATTGTCGAAAATAGACCTTCAATTGTTGAGTAGTCTCCGTTGCTGAGCTTTGATGAAATAAAGTAAGAAATTAATGATTAACAAAAACATGTCTAGAAAGAAAAGTACTCAACCAAATTGGACAATTTCGTTTTGGTTTTGAAAAAAATATTCGTTTCCATTTTCTGAGGGGCCATATATATATTATATATACACCCTCACTTGCCATATGTATTGTCCCATTGACAAGAATCGTTCACCTATTATTGGTAAATGAACCTCCTATGTTGTTGCGGCGTTTAGTTCTTTATTGTTCATTGATTGTTGTTGATTGACCATACCTCTATCACATTCACTATTCAAGTAGGTATTGAACATCACATAAGTACAATTGTTGCATACCTAGAATACTAAAGATAATTATGTTGAATATCAAAGGTAGAATAAAATGGTGAGAATGGAATAGAAGACTTTCCCCCCCAATTTTGGATGCATAGACAGGAGAGTACAATTAGTGTACTGTCATAGTTTCCAGCCACAAAGACATGATAATTGCAGTCTTATAAGACCTACTGATTTCTAAAGGTTTTTTTCAGTTCTTGATCATTATTTCATAGTATGACCCTTGTCAAAACAGTTACACAACATTATAAGAAATCATATGAAGGAATCAAATTAGCTCTGACAATCCAAAACAATTATTGTTCCTGATCATCCATTGATGAGCGGTGATGAACGTGAATGCATATATAGATGCAGGTGCGCTTTAGAGAACTTCTTCAGTATTTCTACTGGTGCCGGTAAGTAAGATCGATTTACTGAATATTTTATTCTGCAGTTTTATCTTCCAATAATTATGAACCTAAAAATTTGTATTTCTTTGAGGTTTTCCTTAAATTCATAAATTAGCATAATTTTTCTTGTAAAGTGTAGTTTATATTTTGCTAGTAGACTCATGTGGAGCTGCAAATGACAATTAGATGTAAACCTATAAAGATGTATTGTATAATACCTATTATATTTGCCGGAGAGATGATGAACTACAACACCTAACCGCCTTAGGGGTTCCGCTCCGGATTTGGATAAGGTTTACTCCCTAGCCTTTGATTAACAAAAAAACTGCCCGCAAGGCAGCGGGAGACTCGTGGAGGGCGGGGACGTCTCTCTACCCGTACAGGACCAGAAGGACCTGCCCACTGCCACTATTTACTTTATCGTTTGATGTATGAGATTCAGTGTAGTTATAAGTATCAGAACAGCCTGGTCAATCATGGATTTTATAGACATACATGTAGTGTGTTTACATTTGATGTAAGTGACCCAAGAAGTTTTAGAAGTTTTCTCACACTTAGTGTCATGTTTCCAAAGAAAACAGATATACCATATTGGTTGGAAACTATGATTTTCATTCCATAGTCCAGGGACCAGAGAAAGCGAGAGTCTATATTTCTAGAAAATGTATAATCTTGATTAAAATGTACTTCAGACATGAAATTGTGAAGATCATGTTTTTCACATACACTGTACACACAGAAATCCTATAAAGGAAGTTGAGCATATTTTCCAAAATGCTTACAAAGTTAAATATGCCCAGATGTTCCACATTAGAATACTTAAAATGAGTGAACAAGTAATTGTTGACCCCTAAAACAAACGTTTACACCAGAATCAATCCACAATGGGCATCCCGCTTTAATAACACTCGTACGCTATTTATTAAATGGCCGTCAAAACAAAGGATGTGATGAACCTATTCACTTTGCTAAAACATCATTATATTGAAAACCTTCACCCCAAAACTATACTTTTACACTTGAATCATGATTACATATCTTTTGAGTTCGAAGATATGCAATATTCATTATCTGTTGTATGACAGCCATATTTATTAAAATGGCCGCCAAAACGTAGGATGAAACGATTCATATTCACTTACAGTTGAATTTATCAGAATCCTTGACCCCCCAAAACATATAAGTTGGTACCAGAGTCATGACCCTTTGTCCATACGTTTTAAGGATATGTTATATCTAGCATGGTGGCCATATTTTTTCAAAATGGCCGCCAATAAGTACGTTGCCATGGTTTTATCCTCTCAAAAATTATTCTATTGGAATCCTTGACCCTCAAAACCTATACTTTGGTACAAGAATCACGACAATCGGACTAATAGTTTCCAAAATAAACAGCATTGCTATATCACATGGCGGCCATATTGAAAAATGGCCGCCACGGCCGCCAAAGGGAGAATCAGAGTGGCTTCCATATCAGAAATGACTTGTATTGGCATCATGTACATGTGTACCAAGTATGGTGCTTTTACCATAAAGTGCATGATTTTTTCTATATCCGCTGGACTATTGCCATTACTATTACCCTAGGCGTTGCATGCCAGGTTATTTATACATCTGGGTCGAGTGGGACGTGGTAGGTAAACAAAATCTTGTCCAAGAATGTAAGCACCAGGCGGGAATCGAACTTGGGTTCTCCTCCGACTAGGGGTCGGGAGTCTTGTCAGCTATGTCAGAGTGCCCTTATGGTATACTCGAGATCACATTCGGAGTGAAATAAAGAAGCACACAATTTTGGGGTGGCAAAGGTTTCATGACCTCCCCTGTGTGGTTTGCTGGCAAATCAGGCTTTATGACCTTTTTGATTTTGTCATTATCATACAATGACATCACTGTTCTGCATATTATTGAGGCAGATGCGTAGGTCACCGTACTAAAAGTATACAAAGCCACAAAGTACAACGACTTAAAACACGACACTCATCACTCCCATATTTGTACACCAACCAATGAACCAACCGAAGGCCCCCCCCCCCCCAAAAAAAAAAAATAAATAAATTAAAAATATATATATATATATATGTGTATATATGAATTGGTCAATAATTCAGAAAATATCATACAGTTCCCACCTCTTAAATTTCGTAATAACCATACAGCTTACTAAAGCACTACAATGAATAAAACGAAACGAAATGAAACGAAATGACTTTTTGCAAGGCATATACGGGATAAAGTACTGCCTTGATCATCGATGGAAAATAATGTTAAAAAATTATTTGTGAGATTCCTTGACAATTTTTTTTTTTAAGGGGGAGAGGGGGTGGATATGGAGCTTCTTAAGCTTCAAAAATTCCCTAACTTTTAATTAATGAGCATTCTATTTTAACGATATTTGTGATATATCATTTACTTTATTTTACATCCTCAACTTATTCTAATATTTAAAGGGATTGCTTATCAGCTTATCAATTGCACTTCGTGTGCAGGTAATTGTTTCCCCAGGAGGAATCTATTCGGCGGACGGTTGTCGATGACCTTTACACTTTCCGCTTGACCACTGTACCAACGACCTAACAGGCAAAGACAAGTGTCATGTATAATCCCTCAAATCCAAAGTAGCCTTTCGGTAATCTCATCGAAAAATACCAGCCCTGGAACCGGTAGTGTCCAATGATTTTTACAGGGGTGATACACAAACTCAATGCCCCGTGAAATAATCAGGTTCTTTCATGTCATCCCAATTCTATCTCTACAGAGATAAATTCTAGCACGCAACAATCACTGTCAGCCAGACTTTGCCAGCCATTGCAGCACGCAACAATCACTGTCAGCCCGCGGACTTCCGACAAAGCCCGACAAACTTCAGCAGTATCACGCCATTTCATCTTGCTCTTTTCCCCGCTGCTTCTTACTCTGTATCTCTACCTGCCTATTATTATCTCTTTCTCTTCTTTCATCATGGTCGGGAGCATACCCGTGATCGATTTTTCGGCTTATTCCATTGATCGCAACGAACCGGACAGCGATGGAATTCAGAAAGTCGTCGATGAGGTGCACGAGGCTCTGACGACTGTCGGCTTCTTGTATCTGATCAACCATGGAATCCCAGAAGCAAAGGTGAGAGAGATCTTTCTATTACGACCTATTTTACAGGATCAGGGCTCGACATTCGCTTTTTCTTTTTTGTAATCTGTGATAGCCACGCTCGAGCCACTATAAAGTCTTTCTTTGAGTATGCTGTTTCGGTGGCTTGGAAAAAAAACTGAAATGGCCCGATATAAACTGAAGTATAACGATCCATTTTGAATCTGAAGTGCCCAATCGGGCTACCAAGATAGCCTTTTTGGAAAGTTGGTGGCCCGACACCAAGTTTTAGTGGTCCCGGGCCACCGGACCATGGCTTATGCCAAGCCCTGGGGTCGATTTTCTGATCCTGTGTTTCCTTCTTGTGTGTGTGTGTGTGGTTTTTTTAAGGTCATTTTTTCTTCATCGCATGCATTATGTATTATGAACACAAACTATTTTTTTTTATCGAATGTTATATCTTGAGGTAGCTGAAACAGTTCCAAGGTATCTCTGAAATAAAACACACAAACAGAACAGCACAGCAGAACGTAAATGTATGCACAACATACATACAACTGTAATATATATATATATATATATATATATATACATATCATGTATATATATATATATATATATATATATATAGATATATATTACATGTATCAACATGTATGTGTGTGTGCGTGTGTGCGTGTATAAATTGTGAACAATAGAAGAAGTGATGCCGCGATTAAAAGAGGTTCATTGGCCAATAGTTGTAAATATATTTGCGCAATGGTCGTAACCACTATCAAAACTGAAGGAAAGCATAAGAAAAATCACCAATAAATTTCATAACTTTTTTTTTTTCTATACGAGTGCAATTTAGGTGACCGTTCAATATTCTTTACGTTTGATTACGTTCGATTGAAATCTTTAACTCAAGTCAGTGAAGTCTTTGATAAAACTACACGTTAAGGTATACAAATTTCACGACAAATGCTTTTTTTTTTCCAGGTCGATGCCATGTATTCGTCTTCGAGGCGATTTTTTGAACTGCCCGAAGAGACCAAAGTTAGATATACCTCCATCAACGTGTATGAAGGAGGCTACGATTACATGGGCAAGGAGAGGTAAACATACATTTTTCGTCTTTCTCATTCACAGGCACGTATCACACCTCCCTGATCACATCGCGGTCAACACACGCTGCGTCCACATCACGTCCAACTCGGGCAAACGAGATCGAAGAGTCTAAAACTAGGCCAAAAAAAAATAATAACAAAATAAAGCATGATTCCGATACAGGGCATACAAGACCCATGAGGCCGACACAAGGCAAAACACAAAACAAAACAAAACAAACAAAACAGGCTTACTACACCAACATTACATCACGGGGCACGCCTTTTTTCGCAAGGTGTTGGAGTCCTTCTGTCGGACTCGTGAGCCTTAATTGCCCTAGTGTCATAAGTGTCGAGCTCATTGGCTTTATGACTCGTGGACAGTGTCTATGATTCATGAACTTTTTTTTCTATGTCGAGCGGGTTGGCCGCATGACTCGCGGGTGTTGGGCCTTTGTCCAGGGAGGTTTCCTCTCACCTCCCCGCTGTGCCATATCCCCCACAAACCTATACAGGCCGCATGATAAACGAATGTGACCATCACTTCATCACATGTGAACTGTACTAACAAAGTTTTACATAGGAGATTTCGACACGCACATTAGAGGACGGAATAGTCGGCTTCAAGGTATTTTCAGAAAAAACAAGCAAACCTTTGCCCTCCATTTCGTCTCATCGATCGTTTCATATCGTTTGTGTCTTCCACTGATTACAGAAAGGACCTATATTGTGCGGCAAATAACAATTAACGCAGTGACCAACAAGTAAAATCCATCTATCAAAGCAATTTTTCCGAACGCACCATCTTGCGTTTAAAAATAAGAACAAAAAAGAGAAACCAGATTGTTTGTAAACCTCAAGATTCAAGAGAAGGAGAAAGAGATACAGGCAAGGGGATAGCACACAGCAAGGAGTAGCGGGGAATAGATCGAGATGAGACGGTTTGAAATTAAAGTTGCCTGTAAATACGAAAAGACGGCTTAGATATCATGAATGCAAGGTACGAGCCTTGGAAATAATCTAACAAAAACTGAAGATGGCGAACAAAATAACGAACTTTTCTTTGTCACATTCAAGCTTTGCGTGTTTATTGTTTGTTTGGTTTTTTTGAGGGGGGGGGGGGGTGTACTTTAAAAGATTGTGTATTTTCAATGAATGAAAGCATATTATACGGCATAGCATAGTACACAGCAAACTGAAGTAACATTAAGCAATAATGTAAGTGAACCAAATAAAGGCTAATTCATTGAAAGAATCATAAAAAATGCACATACAATGTTTTACTTTGTAATGTCATATTTTATCCTAATACGTGAACCTCTGTTCATTCCATGTGAAATACTAGTTCAAGATAACCTCAAAGTTGTTTTCTTCTAACAGGTTTTTTTTTTTTTTCATTAAAAAAAATCCCCATGTCTCTGTGTCTGTTTCTCCCCCCCCCCCCCTCTCTCTCTCAATTTCAATCTACCTGTCTACCTATCTATCTATCTATCTCTTGTTGCAGGTGCAACCTTGAAAGACCGCCAGATCTGAAACAGACGTTTAATTACACTATCAAAGGAAATATTGGTCGGGTAAGGATTGTTTATTATGTCGAACATAGGCCTATACATAGACCGATAACCATGAAATGATGACATACGTTTATTAAATCTCCCGCTTTTGATACGGACTGTATTCATGAAAGAAGGAGTCGCAATATCCAACAAGTGTAATTATATTTATGTCCAACATATAAAATACTCCTCTAAGTTTATTTTCTCAAACATGTGAGGGGAAAACTTTTCTTTTTGGCGTTGGTTTGCAGGGGCGTCACCAGCTTTTTTTGAAGGGGGTTGCGTTTTGACACTAAATGTAACGAGATTTTTTGGACAGACATTTGGAATATAGGAAGCTCTCAATCCCTAGACTTTTACGGTTTTTTTTTTTTTTTTTTTTTTAGGGAAGGCAAGCGGGGAAAGGGCACCGGCGTATCTAGGATTTCATCTTGGGGGGGGGGGGGGGGGGGGGGGGGTGTTAGTATGCGAGGGAGCGAGCAAGGGGGGGGGGGGAGGGTGTGGAAGTGCCTGTTGTCCCCCCCCCCCCCCCTCCCACGGTGAGAAAATGATAGTGACAATTTTGAAACCCACACTGCCCTGTTTTGCTTATCTTTAATAAATTGATAAGATTAGTATGTCAAACACATGTTTATTGGATTGCAACCAGGAGTAAACACCTGTATTGTGTATGAGTATAGTGCCATTGATGGTGAACATGCTCAAGTGCCATTGATGGTGAAACTAATTAACATGATAATGATTGAAACCTGTATGTCCGTGTAGTGAAGTACACACTACACAGTATAGAGACTTGGTAATGCAGGTGTATTGAGAACTGGTTTTGGCTGGTTTGAGGTTGGCCATTTGGTTGTACGTTGGTAGAGGAGTGTATTAGAAGGAGTCAGACACACCCTAGCTGCCATGTTGAGTGGACAGAGTTCTCCAGAGCTGTCACACCTGTACGGTACATTTACTACTTTGCAACACGCAGTAATTTCTCTGAGAAGTTTAATTTAAGCAGCTGTAAACTACTGCACTGGGTTGAGGAAAGCTGCTAACCTGCCAGCAGAGTTGGAGCTGGTTTTGCAGTTTGTAGCTGTATTCGAGCAAATTTTGGTCACCATCGATGGCACTAAGGACGGAACAGAAGTTTCCGTGTCGCACTACGGACTGGACTGGAGTTTGGGTGATGCACTTAAGCTGGGACTGCATGGCCTTGAGTCTCCATGTTGCTGAGACAACGTGCATGTGAGGTCAGACGAATTATCGCGATAGCCACCTCGCGTTGGTAGGGAGAGTCGCGTGGTTACATCGTCAGTTAGCGAGACTAGTGGACACGTCCATAGACTTACAGAAGCCAGATCATGGTAATGTATACATTCGATACACATTCGCATTGGAGAGCAGGAGTAACTGCAAAAATCTGACAAACTTTCAAAGACTAGCAGTGAGATGCGATACACTCGAATACACCGAGATATATTTGATTTGTACCTATTGAGACCCAGGTTGTTGTGAAATTTTCAGGTGGTTTAAATAAGTATGAAATACCGGTACCAAAATTCCCAGATGTAACATTGGTCATTATTGAGTTGAATTATAATATGCATAATGCATTCAGGTCAAGTCTGTTTCAGGTAAATCAATGGAGAATGTGGCTTTAGAGTGTGATGATTGGGTTTAAGACCTGAATGAGATTATGAAGTAAGATGTGGCAGTGATTCTGAGCCAGAATTAGCAAATTTTCAGGACAAGTCAATTCAGGACTGTCAATTGAGTTGTGGTAGCCCTGTTGGGTGGGCACGATATAGATAGCGCGACGTGAAGAGCCTAGAGTTTTAGATGTCAGGTGAGATTAGGACCTGGACATCTTGGTAAATTTGGATTGACTCAGAATCAGAGAGGTCGCACAGAGTCAAGTCAGCTCAGGACTTGCTGTGGACCAGAGTTAAAGCCAAACTTATTTGTTTAACAGAAACAGCATTACATATGACCTGTATACATGAGAAGGAATTTAAGCAAAGCGATGTTAATTTGTGAATTGAGTTTGAATTTCTTTAAGTGAGGACACTTGAGGTTAGGTCAGTGACCTCTGAGTGGAATGGTTTGAGGTCAAGACAGTGTCAACTGACGTGTTTATTTTCTAAGGGGTTGATGCAGTTTTAAACAGTAAAAGTGAGATTTTGATATTGACTCTTACATTGGGTCAATTTTTGGAATTTAGAGATTTGACCGGACGAGTTTGTTATAGAAATGGATTGACTGGTCAAATAATTCTTTTGTGTGTGAATCGAATTTTATTGGAAATAAACCTTGAGAGGTAACTGTACATGGCATGTGTGAAGTTATCCTTATTTGAGTAAACCCACGTGACAACAGTCCCCAAACTGCCATTTGGAGCCATATTTTGCGCAACTGCTGGCAATTACTGGCAGCAATATCAGGAGAGCATAACGATTACAAGCGAGCGAGCGGAACGAGCGAGCTTGAAAATTTTACATTTTACAGTCCAAAAACTGCCGTTCTTAGCCATATTTTTTCGCTTTGGAAATTGAGGGGGGGGGGGGGGCACCGGGCGGAACTGCTGGCAATTACTGGCAGCAACATCACACTGTAAAAAATCGGTGTTAGATTTAACACCATGGGTGTTAAATCTAACACCGATCAAACTTCAATAGAGGACCACACCCATAGGTGTAGAAAATGTATTGTGACGGTGTTAAAAGTGTTCACCTGGCACTTCGTGGTGTTAATTTGACAGTGACACTGTGGCTGGTGAAATTTTTTGACACTGCGCTAGAGTTAATTCAGTAATGACACCGCATAGTGTTGACTTGATATTGGTGGTGTTAATTTCAATGGTATAACACCCGTCCAGCTTCAATAGGGGACCACACCAACTGGTGTTACTGTGGTGTAAATGTGTTTACACAATTTGTCAAAAATCAAGTACTTTATCAGTAAATTCTTTATCGTCTTGTTGAAGTTCAAAATTAACAAGAAGTGCAGTAACTAAGAAACTATTCAAAAAACAATTTTAAATTTTGAAATGACACCCGAAGGTGTTAATCTAACACCATGAATGAGCACCGGAAATTTAACACCAGCTCGGTGTTTCATATTTAACACCGGACTTTTTGCAGTGCAGGTGAATTGCATAACGATTAAATGCGAGCGAGCGAAGAGAGCGAGCTTGAAAATTTTACATTTTACAGTTCAAAAACTGCCGTTCTTAGAGCCATATTTTTTCGCTTTGGAAATCAAGGGGGGGGGGGGGCGCACCGGGCGCAACTGCTGGCAATTACTGGCAGCAACATCAGGTGAACTGCATAACGATTCAATGCGAGCGAGCGAAGAGAGCGAGCTTGAAAAATTTGACATTTTACAGTCCCAAAACTGCTGTTTGAAGCTATATCTGTTTTTTGCTTTAGACATTAAGGGGGGGGGGGGGCGCACCGGGCGCAACTGTTGGCAAGTACTGGCAGCAATATCAGGAGAATTTAAATGCGAGCGAGCGGAGCGAGCGAGCTTGAAAATTGTGACATTTTACAGTCCCCAAACTGCCGTTTGTAGGAATATTTTTCGCTTTGGAATTAAGGGGGGGGGGGGGCGCACCGGGCGCAACTGCCGGTAATTACTGGCAGCAACTTCAGGAGAATGGCATTACGACTAAATGCGAGCGAGAGGAACGAGCGAGCTTGAAAATTTTGACATTTTACAGTCCAAAAACTGCCGTTTGAAGCTATATTTTTTCGCTTTGGAAATTAAGAGGGGGGGGGGGACGCCCGGTGCGCCCCTCCCCCTGGATCCGCCACTGGTAGTCAAGGGTGTCGGTTTAAGTCCGTGACTGGGGGAGGTATGACCAGCGAGGTGGCGTCGAAGTGACCAAGCGGGGGAAGGATGTCCAAAATCTGCACTTTAGAGCATCCCCTGCTCCGTATCGTACGGATGTACAGTACGGTCGATAGATAGTAAACACTGTATAGAATACTAGTAGATATGTATAAAATCATTGCTGCCAGAACCAGGGGTGCGAATTGTTTTTGCCCACGTTTTTTTTTTTATTTTTTTTTTATTTTTTTGGTCCCTGGTGCAAAATATAAAAAATAGAAAAGAATAATTATTTAGCGTCCGGCGTTGAGGTCGCTCGCAGACTGATTTTTTTTTTTTTTTTTTTTTTTTTTAAGGATCTGAAGGGGGTGCGTTCGCACCCAACGCACCCCCCTGGTGACGCCCATGGTTTGTTTGATCTTGTTTTATATCGGTTTGTAGATTTTAATTCATCGTTCGCTGTCTTATTTTTTAAGGGGCCTATATCGTACAAGCTTTGCTTTCGAGTGGGACCCCCCATGTCCATTCTTATCCTTAATCCTGGACTGGTACCATAGGAATGTGTATATAATTACTTTTTTAAAGGTACCATAATGGGTTTTTTTTTCATTTGGTACTCATTTTCACATGTATTTTGTTAATCTACTCTTTTGCAGTTATTACATAAATGTTCCACTTATACATTGTTTATAATTTCTCTGTTTATTGATGAAAATGAAATGAAATGAAATTGAACTTTGAGCTTTTTTCGGTGGAAAAGTAACTACT
>NW_027272790.1:0-15001 GCF_040938485.1 Diadema antillarum
CTCAGCCATTTGAAAACCTATTTTCATCAAATAAATGTTGAATCCTTCATAAAATTACATGCTCTTTCATATTTCATTAGATATTTCTCATTATCTCACTTAGGAATGTCCAAAACATGAATCCCTACCTCAACCAGTACTGTGACAGTCCTTTTAAATTTTCGATCGTGGAGTCTTGTCCTGAACACACGTACGTCACATATTCACATCGGGATCAGAGTCAATAATTATTTTCGCGTGTCTTTAATTTCGCGAATGGCACCTGACTCGCGAAATTCACAAAAATAAATACCTCGCGAAGTATTCGGCGTATGCAGTATTCAGATAGTGTCAGTTCAATGATAATAAGAAAATGATAAAGAAACTGATTCTCAATTTGAAAGGGGTGCACAAACGAGTTGGTGAGTAGGCCTGTTATATCTCAGAACTCAACGTGCGTGTTGGTTTATTATGATGAGCGAAGGGTGTAATTTGTTCCGTTTAGGCATTTGGCATTTGGTATTTCCAATAGCAATGGAAAGAGGAAAACCCCCTTATCTTCCTCAAAATATTCGATTAGATTAACCGAAGTTAATCTTGTTGGCACAATCTCTTGCTTCTATTACTCTCATAGTCATGCCATGGATTAGGGACGACTGATTTAAGTTATCTGTAGACCCTATATATTGCAGCCACTTGATGGCAGAAAACAGACGAATGAATAAAATCATGTTTTTTCCCCTTTATTTTCCTTCATATCTTCCTTTTCCAATTCTCCTGCTTCTTTTCAAATCGTAGTACATGCGGAACAATCGCATAGATTGTCCATTGAGTATTGCAACATTTTTCATGGTCGATTGTACGTCATGTTGTAACGAAGTTCCAATGACGTCATCACAGTTTTTGTGTACGTTTTCCCTTCAGATTCAGTGCCACTGAAAATACACAAGCGAAGCCGACGACAAGGAAATAAGGCCTCTGGATATTCGGTCGAATGAAATAGAAGGATCGTAGCTCCGAAGTCTGAAACGTTTCGTGTAAGTAGAAGAAGAATTCTTGATAACAATTTCTTCAGGGCGTAGGCGAATTGATGGGGCAAAATGGTGTTTTGTCATTGCGTCTTTTCGCGATCTTGGTCTTGATATGGCAACGGCGACAGTACAAGTAGTCCCATATATCCAATTGCATGTTAGCAACTTTGCTTGCCTGCCTATTAAAGGGACATTCCAGACGATTTTCATAATTTCACATCATGTGATGTAGACTAGTACATAAATCGACAACTCCATGTATAGATTTGTGGAATTTATTATGGTTCTTGAGTAGAGAAACAATACTTTGAAAAACCTTAAACAAATTACTCTGAACAAGGATGATAACATAGGAGGCGGAGGTTCACATACATGTATTTCAGAAATGTAGCAGTGTAATTTCATTACAATACCGCTTGCTTGCGAGTTCACCTGTGTATAATCTATGCATGCCTTTTCTTTTGTTCTGCTTCCATGAGCCCCAACTCATGCATTCTTATCATGCTTATGGTGACTCTGCCATGTCATCATCCTTGTTCAATGCAATTTGTTCTAAATTTTGAAAATATTCTTATTTACATCCCAATTATCATAAATTCTGAAACTCTGTCCTCAGTTTATAACTAATTTATAGATGTTCAAATGTAGAAATCTGAAAATCATCCGGAGGTCTCCTTTGAATACTGTAAATTACCAGGTTAACCAAGCTTAGCAGTTAGGTGGTCTAGTATTAATAATTGCCCGAAAGATCGGTCTGTATCTATCTGGTCGTCGGGGATATGTTCCGCGGAGACTGCATCTGGCTTCACGGAATCCCCTCCTGTAGGCCTACAGACCGAAGGCTATCCTAGTGCAACTGGTTCCTGTAATTAATTGATGCTTTGCCAGTGCAGCAGTGTGGGTGGTCGCATATACAGATCAAATAAAATATGGTCCAAATGTAAAACGATAAACCCAATCTCATACAGCTTTTTTACATTCAAACAAATTTGAAATGTCATGGCACATTATGCAGCAATATTTGGGGTGACTTTCTCAGATTGTGCAATTGAACTTTACGGAGGAGAGGGATAACGTAAAAAAAAAGAGAAATAAAACTAAAAGACTCCTCGGGACAGACCGATACTCTAGTGCTAACTGGTCTAACTGCAACTGTTTATTAGAAGTAGAATCTAGAACTAAGATAAAAGAATCCTAGGTTAATAGAGGAGTGGTAGGACTCTGTTTGTGAATGTGTCTACCCTCTATTGTTGGCAATACGTGTGACGTGCGTCGTATACTGCTTTTTCAGCATGAGTTATCTATTTATAATGTATAGTAATCGGTATCATCGTTTTGTTGTTACTATTGTTTATCATCAGGTTTTCAATAATATTAGGACAAATCCCAGTGAAGAACAGAAAACCACAGCGCGTGGGCTCAAGCGTGCATTTTAGTTTTTTATGCACAACGCTAAAATAGAGGGGTGTTGGTTTTGGTGTACAGTGTCGATGTGTTGGACATCTACCAGACAGTGCATTTATCATTTTTATTGCAATGATAACTAGACTATTTATACACAGCCCTTGGCCCTTTCGCTGTACAGAAATCGTGACAGGGCATGGCGTCTGGTCGGGCTATTGCAATGAGAGAATGACCCTAGTGTGAATTAAGAAAATATGGCAGATATAAAGCATACTAGGACCTCGGGGTCTAATCTACTTCACCTACATTTGTACTTGGCATACTCTCATTGGAATGCATTGGGCTGGATGAATCAGGTTCCTGGTGAGGTGTGCTATTTAAAGAAAAGCTTTGTCGATAACTGGAAAAGTTCACAGATTAATGGTTGTTTTATTTTGTTTTGCTATTTTCATCTTGCAGTCTGACCTCTGTCAGCCATGGCACGCTCCGCCCAGAACCAGCAGCGTCAGCGCCAGGCCAAAGGCCAGGCCCAGGGCCAGGCCCAAGCCCACAACAGCCAGGGCCAAGGGCAGGGACAGGGGCAGGTCCAGGGCCAGGGACAGGGGCAGAACAAGCCCACCAAGAGCCAGCGCCGGGACGCGCTGGAGAGGAAGCGGGATGAGAGGGCAGTGAGGAGCGCCTACAGGAAGATGAGGAAGGACGAGTCGTACCTAGCAGAAGACCAGAACTTTCTCAGCTTCACCACGCAGCTGCAGGCCATTGGTCTCCAACTCAGGGACATTCCTGGTGATGGGTGAGTATCATCACAAACAAATAAACAAAGTGACCATGAAACAAACAAATAAACAAGCAACAAACAACAAGCAGGACCCCCCCCCCCAAAAAAAAAAAAAAAATAAAAAAAAATAAAAAAAAAAATAAATAAAAAATAAAAAAACAAAAACAAAAACAAAACACCCAAAACAAAACAAAACAACAACAACAAACATACATAAAATTTGTACACAATCAACAAATTACCACAAATTAACGAGATGACGAGCTAACAAATGAGGTTTTGAAATGGATGTAGTGTAAAATTCCTCCCTAGTTTTGTGACAAAAATTTCTAATATATGTTCACACTTACATAGCTCATGCATAGCAACCCTCTGTTTTTATCCTGAAGAACATTACCATATAATTTTAACAAAAAATAAAGAGGGTGGATCCTCCACGGCCAATCTCATGGTAAAAGGTTCGGTACAGCTATGTTCCCTATGGATTTATGATTGTCCTTTATAATAGTGTTGCACCATGAACATTCTGTTTAATGGAGTTTTTCTTTCATTTTTCTCTCTTTCCTTGTCATTTTTGTGAATCCTTGCTGTGCAGAAATTGTCTCTTTCGGGCGCTAGGGGACCAGCTGGAGGGGCATGGACGAAATCACATGGCCTATCGACTGGAGGTCGTCCAGTACATGAAAGACCACAAGAATGACTTTGAGCCTTTCATGGAGGATGACACTCCATTTGACAGACACCGTGAGTAAATCACTGTGACACAAGCTACTTCTCAGTCAGAAATTTATCCCACTGATATACTGGTGTAACTGTGGTGTTTTGCAAACAGTGATATGGTCGCATAGATTAATGGAGAAAAGCTTGCATTCTCTCTGTAAAAGAATCCTTTTAGTTCTATGCAATATTGTGTACATCAAAGGAATTATTTCTGGAACCTCAACTTTGCTATGTACTTTGCTTATACAATTGTAAGTACAATGTTTGTTTTTATTGTTATAGTTCGGTTGGTACTAGGTCTTTATCTTTTCATGCATCCACATGTATAGTTAGTACCAGTTTACCTGTACAACTTATTTGTTGATGCACCTCTCTTAGTCCTATCCATTCATCCATCCATCCATTTATCTATTTGGCTGTCTATCTATCTATCTATCTATCTATCTATCTATCTATCTATCTATCTATCTATCTATCTTTCTATCTACCTGTCTATCTACCTATCTATCTATCTATCTGTGTGTATCTACTAACTATAAATCTATCTAGCTGTCTATCTTTTTGTATAGCCATCTGTTGATCAATCTGTCAATCTATCATACAAGGATAAATCTATCATACAAGGATACAACAAGGATACGAGGAACTGAATTGTCTGTTCAAAAAATGAATACAGAAATTCGCTTTCCACTGGCATATTAGATAACAAGAAAGAAAGAAAAAAAAAACACCCAACATACATTATACTCATACATGTACATCACATATATATCCAGTTCCATACGGGAACCTGGTGGCCTGTGTATTAAGTCTATGGACATTTCAGAATTCAGTATAGAACGGGATATACAAAGTGTAATACTATCTGCTAGATATATATTTATCGATCAATCTATCTTCAGTTTTGTGAGAAGACAGCTAATCTCTCAGTGATCCCTTACAGTAAAGCAACAAATGGCCCAGCCAGCTCAATAACTCATGCTTTCTTCAAACTACAGACAAATTGTTAAGATTGGTAAATCGTGACCTCTGATGTCTGTGAGAGACATGTCACTAGGTGATGAAGTTACCAATACATGAGCTGTCTGTGATTAACGTGAAAGTTGTCCTGCACTTCTCTTTAATCTTGAGATGTGTCTCAGCATCAACCTTGGAATCATATTATTACTATAACCCTCTGTCCTTGTGATTGTGATGATAACACGTGCCTTGTTACTTCCCCTTTTCAGTGTCCAACCTGAGCAAGCCAGGGACGTACGCCGGAAATGACAGCATCGTGGCGTTCGCCCGTAATCACGGCGTCAATGTCATAATTCATCAACTCAATCTTCCTGTCTGGAAGGTAAGTTTCCTCACCACTTCCTGCAAAACAAAACTACACAGAACAGTACCTACAATTGTGCAGTAACAGATTTACTAGCAGGCAGCCAACACAGCAGGAGTATCTTTGTTTGTGTGAATGTGACTACAGTGTAGCATAGTGTAGTATAGGAACAGTTACATGCATGTATTTCAAGAGCAGAAGACCTACACAAATGATGACAAGTAGATGGTAGTGTGATGTTCAATCAAATAGTAAAAAAAAAGAATACACATAAGTAAGGTCATTAGTAAGAATTACAGGGTACCCACACAAGGTACCGTTACCTTTGGAGCAATCTAACATGCCCAAGCTTAAGGCAATGGCCTAGGGTGTTTGGACTGTTTTGAAGGTATCAAGTAGAATTGATTATGCTAGTGCCTAAGCAAAATGATGTGCATTATTTGTTTTATAAGATGATGAAGCAGAGACACTTGAGACATAGTGGGAAGCTGAGGTATAGACACTCTACTAGAAAGGATTCTTTGTCATTGGCAAACAGGACTATTCTTTAATAGCATATGTGTATAAGGGTAGAAATGAGCTGCTTGGTGGAGGTCTGTGCTCTCTGAGTGTTTTTTCTAGTTAATAGAAGTGATGTACTTGTATTTAGGGTAGTAATGGGGCTCAGTCTGCCATGTAATCAGATTTTGGGAGGTTAGAGTCCCAGTCAGTTTAACATGAATAAGAGCTGAGTGCACAGAATGTTACACTTAGGTTTAATCTAAACAGATGAGGTTTAAGAGTATGCTGCAGCGGCCCCATGACTTGCAGATCACAACAACTTGTGAACATTTCTTAGCTGTTAATTCATCTGTAAATATCATTATCAGTACATGAGTGTTGAGTTTTACAAATGATGTCTAGATAACTGGCAGTGAGTACAAACACACATGCATGCAAGAAGACCCAATATGAATGCTGGACTTGATGAATCTGCTTTGCCCCACAGATTGTGGGTGATGACAGCCCAACCAGTCGAGAGCTGCATATATCTTACCACAACGGGGATCACTACTCTAGCGTGCGCAGACGTGGGGATAGCTCCGAGAAGGCTACAAACTTCAGGTCTAGTGAGGTGAGTGCCGGTCTCTGTCCCATGTTATACAATGCCTGAAGAGATTGCTGCTATCTGATTGGTCGACTGCTCATCATGTGACATGCTGTTAAAAGTACCATATGACATGTCGTTAAAAGTACCATTGTACACTATTACTGTTGAGCATGCAATAGTTTATTTTCATTTCAATTCAATTCATTCAGGATTTTCTACATGGAAAATACATTATAAAATGAAATACAGCCATTTATTTAGAAAACAATAAGGCACACACTTTGCACATATTGTTCACCTGAACATAACTGACATTTATGTGTGCAATGGACTGCTAACAGAGTGAAGAAAATAGAATAAAACACATCTATTTTGGAGCTATTTATGGTTATGGAACAAACGATGATCTGACTGGATTATGGTACAGTGTATTGTGGGATATGAATGCAGAAGGCTGTCATCGTTTAAACATGGAGAGGCATATATCGACCATATGCAAGTCTGCTTTTTATATGTTGCATAACTTGCGTCACATTTGTAGATATTTGAGCCAGGAAGACGCTGAAACTCTCGTTCACGCATTCATTAGCAGCAGGCTTGCTTATTGTAATGGGCTATTGTTTGGCTTGCCAGATTCACAAATAACCAAGCTCCAGCGTGTTCAGAATGCATGTGCGAGACTTGTGTCCAGTTCGTCAAAATTTTCACATATTACACCCGTTTTGATGAAGTTACATTTGTTGCCAGTAAGGCAGAGAATTGCATTTAAGATTTTGTTACTTATTTATGAAGTACTGCATGGTCAAGCACCTGGTTATCTATCAGAATTAATATCAGTAAAATCACATCCATATTTGCATAATTTACGAAGTACACAGGATAAGTTGCTTCTAAAGCAACCTCACTTAAAAACAAAAGTAACTTTGGGGGATTGTACCTTCAGTTGTGCTGCTCCAAAACTTTGGAATAAGTTACCTGAGAATATGAGGAAGGCCTCGTCACTTGCCGTCTTCAAATCTTTGTTGAAGACTTACCTTTTTTCAGAAGCCTTTGACTAATTTGTTACTTATTTTTTGTGTGTCTAATCAATAACAATGTTGGGAGCTCTGTTTCATCACAGCGCAGTAAAGTATATTTACATAGTAGCTGCGCTATACAAATTTGTCTAATTATCAAAGCAAATAGCCTGAAGATGCGACAGCCTGAAAAGAATTTTGGGAATCGTACACTGATGTAAAAATATGCAATGTGTATTGATAACAAAGATGTTGGCTGTTCTGTGTGCATGTACTCGAAAAGTGTCATAAAAGAAATGCTTGTTATCGTGTTTGCTTTCTGTTTTATTTTGTAGACGTCATGGTCCAGTATCAAAGGAAAAGCTGGCAACAACTCCAAGACCAAGTCCAGTGATGCAATGAGTTCACAGTACGCCAACGGTGCAGAAGATGTCTTGTCAGATATAGAGTTGAATATTATGGATGAAACAGGCTGTCAGGTGAGACTAGATGCAAAATGTAAGTGATTGGGTCATGACCTCTGTATAATTTGTGCTGTTGAGGTCAAGATAAAAAAGAATCACTGTTCTTTACTGGGGGGGGGGGGGGGAGGGGTTCATAAAGCTGTTCGTAAAGTTACAAAGGACTTAAGAACGACTGGCGATCAGGTCTTATGTGCTGTACTTATCAGAATTTCAGTAATTCAGCACAAGAACTGATCACCAGTCTTTCTTAAGTCTTTTGTAACTTTACAAAGAGCTTTAGTTAATAGTGTTTTTCAGTCATAGCTTCAGCTAGGATTGCCCAGTGGTGATATCTTCTGTTAAGAACAAACAGTTGGTTGCCTGAATTGTCGGTTCAATCAACAAAAGTCTTGAAAATTGAGTTTAAAGGACAAGTTCACCTTTATAGACATGTGGGTTTAGTGAATGCAGCAATATTGGTAGAACACATCAGTGAGAGTTTGAGCAAAATCGGACAATCCGTAAAAAAGTTATGAATTTTGAAGTTTCTGCTCAGTCACGGCTGGATGAAAAGACTACTATACCTTGTGATGTCACATGAGTACAATGATATAAAGAAAGAATAAAGAAAATTCAACATATTATTTCCATTTTCTAGCATAACAAAAGAACACTCGACTTCTCTCTTTCAGAAGGCAGGGGGAATAATATTACCCTTAATATACGTCGGTTGCAAGTCGAAGAACTGTGCACTTTATTCAAAAAGTATAGTTTTGTGAAATTCTCTTTTTATTTTCCTTATATAGTTGTATGCATGTGACATCATACACTGTAGTAGTCTTCTCTTCCAGCAGTGACTGTGCAGACACTTAAAATATTCATAACTTTAGAACGGATTGTCCAATTTTCCTCAAACTTTCACTGATCTGTTCTACTAATATTGCTGCATTCTCTCAATCCTTATGTATATGAAGGTGGACTTGTGCTTTAATGCGTTCTCTAGATGTAATGTTATTGTGAAGAGGAAATAAATAAATTGGAGAAAACTTCCTTTGTTCAGAAGGGGTGAGAGGTCAATCCTTGGTCAGTAGTCAAGAATAGTGGGGTTCATCAAAATGTAAATGAAAGGTGATGTGCTTATGGCAAATATAGTGATTAACTAAGAAGCGGAGGCATTCTAGTTGACTCTTTCTTTCTTTCTGTTTTTTCTTTGCTCTGATTACAATTTGTAACGTTAGGATGTGCAATTGATACGAGAGACACTGGAGGATTGCGATTTCGATGTTGACGCGACCGTCGGAGTACTTCTGCAGATCATCGAGAGTCAGTGGGACCATGGTGAGCCATTGTCTAATATACTCATCTCTTTGCTTTTATTCCTCAGTTGTCTGTCCCTTTTTGTATTTAGTGAAACGTTCTTCCTATCTATCTCTTTTTGAAATTCCTATGTTCTCAAGATTACTTAGAGAATATAACTGACTCTTTGCTTTCATTGTTTAATTTCCTTAAAGTTCTGTACTTCATTGCTTAAATCTGTTATATTTTTGCCAAACATTCCTTCTATCTGTCCTTTTACAATTATTTTGTTCTCAGATTTTTAAGATGTGATATGTTAAGCATGCCATGTTGAGTATAACTGATTAGGAGTTTTACAGAAACACCATGAGGTACTATTGTATGTTTGGGAATGACTTTGTCATATGATGAGAAAATAAATGGAAGGGATGTACTTATCAATATATTGAAAATAAAAGAAGAAAAATGACAGAGGATTATCAGCAGAACAACAGATATTTTTTAAAAATCTATACCGTGTCAAAGATTCCTTTTTCATTTTGTAATCCCAGTACACTTTACAAAAATATATTGTGCCTGAAATTTAGCACGTAATATCAATATCATATCATAAAAAAAGACTGTGAAAACATCAGGTTGTACTTGTGTTCTACATTTTGTAATGAGCATTATCACAGTTGCCAGGAAATTTTGGAAGTCCATGATTTGCAATGAAAGTGGGTCAAACAGTTAAACCAAGAGTTATATGAACAGGTTTCAAACTTTGCCCCAAAGTTTGCTATATACATTGTATGTTTCCTTCACTGAATGCAAAGGAAAGAAAGAAAAAATCTTTGTGCGATCTAGCTAGTTCTCAAAAGGGTATAAATGCAAGTTTCATGATAGACTCTTCAAAGTGACTCTGTTGTATCCGTTCTGCTGCACCGTCCAGAATCTAACGACGTCGACTCTGGGGAGCGCTCGCCTCAAGGAGCCGCGGGAATCTGGTCTTCCAACGGGTCGGGCACGAGGATATTCGGTTTTCCCGACGAGGCCGATGGTAGCAGTAGTAGTAGTAGTAACAGCAAGACACAGCCAAACAGGACGGAAGGTGGAAAAGGCGGAAAACACGTCCAGGTATGTACAAGAATTTCAGCATTTCACACCCAAGGATGGTGATGCATGACGAACCTGTTTCCCAGTCATTTCCAGAATTTTAGCCTCTGGCTTTTACAGCCATAAGCTGCTGGATGCTACCACTTTGTTCGCAAAAAACAAACAAGCAAAAAAAAAAAAAAAAAAAAAAAAGATGTGCCATTGTTAGCCTGCACTATTGAATGTACACTATATAGTCTACTGTAAAAGAAGAATTTTTTCGTGATCAGCTGAGTAAGATGAATTTTGTCCATGTTTAATTCTGTGGAATCAAAACATAAGTTATTGTTTAGCAGAAGAAAATACAACAGCAATTCTCATTTTGATATGGTATTCATATGGCAGACCTCTGTGTACTGTTTGGAATATTTTGTAATATGCTTAGGTACGTACTTATTTCAAGTAGCAATTTCTGCCCCCCCCCCCAAAAAAAGCCAAACACACAACAAAGAAAAACAAGCAAGCCATTCAAAAACAACTAATGCCCCAAACCAACAAAACAAAACAAAACATGAATTTTCTTTCGATCCAAATACAGGGAGATTACTGATAGAAGCATTATGTGCAAAATACAAAAACATAACCATTCTGGCACAAATCATTATGACATATCGATATTTAAAGCTCCCAAGGGCTATTGGAAAGATCTTTTGCATTAACTTATCGGGACATTATAGTCAGTTGACATGCTTACATCACATGCAAGATTTTCCCTGTTATGATTCAAACGACAAATCTAAAGAAGATATGAGGACATCATTGCCTGAGTAGAGTCCTTCTTGCTCTGATTATTGTGTGCTGTCTCGCTTTATGTCATCCAAAGAATGGGAGGAAATCGAAATCGCTGAAGAAGCAGGAAAAGAAGCAGCGGCAGATGGAGCGGCATCGACAGCGGCTGCAGGGAGACAGTTACCATAGCAACACCACCAACAGCAGCGATGAGGAGAGCGGCGGCGTGGTACTCGTCGGACAGATGGGCGCCCTGTCGATATAGCACACTCTCTCTCTCGCTGGACTGAGTTCAACCTTGTCTCTTCAGGGAAAACTGATATTTTCAGAACCTCTGCCAGGTCGAGTTTAGCGATGCTTCTTCACCTTCTTCAACACCGGAGCTGTTCCCCTTCTCCCCGTAGCCGGCTTACAGCCTAGCCTTCCTAATTTTTGGAGCTCTTTGTGTTTGGGCGTTCGAGAGGAGAATTTGATCTCAAAGAGATGCAGACATTCATTATATGCTTTTCAGTAGGTAATGCTACAAAACCTGTGTTTTGAACGCTTCGTCAGTTTATTTCCAGTGTGAATCTCAGCGATTTGCCATAAAGATGTCTCACACACATTTAAACCTTATTGTGCTTTGTTCGCCGATTGCTTACGTTTTGGAGTGCTTTCTTCGTCGACTTGCGCAGATGTCTGGAAACTAATTGTCAGTGAATAGAAATTAGCTTATCTCCCAATCTCTGTTGTGTCACCACGGCCTTTCTCTTGGACTGAGGCACATTGTTAAACCTGAGAGGGTTTGCTTCTCAACAACTTGGTCGAGTTTGGGATGGATTACTGAATGCTTATGTGAAAGCTCAGCAAGTTAAAGCCAGGACTGACATCCTTGGACAAGACATTTTACCTATAATCTCCTTCTAAACCCAGGAATGAAAGTGACGGCTTGGCAATGCTGGGACGACGATTATTGCTGGGCCATCAGGATGAGCGGTACAGGGAAATAACAAGCTGCTTGGGACCACAAGAATATCCTTGTTATATTGAGTATCTCTTTATATCAGGGATAAAAGCAAAATAATAATTATAAGAGGGATGAGAACTGCAAAAAAAAAACCAACCTAAACACCTTGTTATATTAGGTATTTTGCTGTATCCAACCTTATTATAACAAGGTTCCATTATAGTAACACTGAAAAGGCTACTCTAGGTTAACAAGAGCTTATTATTATCATGATGTTATCTACTTTTGAATAATTTGCCTCAACCGCGTAACTGCTTGTCACAGGCCTTGCAGTAAGTGTGTTGGAAACTTAGAACCGTGTGCAGGTGAACTGAGCAATGTAGAATTTTATGTTATGGCTTCTCTTTTAGGCTGTTCCTGCTTGTATTATTTCATGTTGAAAGTGCAAATATAATTAGTGTCCTGTCTAATGCCAAATACAGGGCTTGAGATTAGCAGTGGACCAGGGCCACTAAAATTTGATGTTGGGCCACCAAATTTCCAAAAAGGTTATCTTTTGGGGGCCTGATCAGGTAGCTAAAATTAAAAATGGGTTTTTATATTTCCTTTTATTTTGGGCCACTACGTTTCTTTTTTGTGCCACCAAAATGTCATACCTGTATCGAAATATTTCAGTAGCCCAATTGGGCCCACCAGAGAAAAAAGTAAGTGTTAAACCCTGCAAACGATGTGCAGAATGAAATTAACTTCTTTTATCCTTCGTGTCAAGTCACGGCCCACACAGTGAAAATTCATGCTTTATGATAAACATTTGTGTGAATTCAGCATCGTAAAAGAAAACAAGTTTTAAGTTTTAGTTCAAGAGGGGAACAAAAAGATACAAATAAAAGAATTGCCAATGTATGGGCACAGTATGACACCAGCTACAGATTGAAGTGGTGTTTTTGATTCTGTGGTCTGCATTACAACCAACATTAGTATTAAAAGTTCACTCTGTACCTTAACCATGACTGCAAGTTTCAAGTGTGACCAATTTGCCTACAGTCTAGGGACACATTTGAATCTGTCTTCATTTATTGGGTAATGGTTTGTTGGTAGTCTACGGCCTGTTCAAGGGAATATGCAATCAGATGTAAATTCCTTGTGTTATAGACCACAAAATGGCCTCAATGGTGGCTATTCTGCCACACTCAGAAATGTGACTTAATGGTCGTGCTCATTTTAGAGCTATATTGCACCAGAAACGCTGCAAAGATTATGTCATTGTGTTTCCTCTCCATTGCCTGGGCATTTGAATGCTTCGGTTTTGTGATTGTTTCACCACCAAAAAAAGGTCTATTCCCACTGCTTTTGTGCGAGACAAATTCACAACTGTACAATGGGCTCCTCCATGAATACAATATTCAATATTTAAGTGGTTACTTAAGCATTATGATGATTGTGCAAGGCCTACAAATGAACATCAGTTTGGCACGGGGAGGGGAGGGGGAGGGATCCCGTTATAATGAGGACAAATATTGAGAAGATGCATTCAGTATCTACCAGTACTTCTTCAACTTTATACTGTGTTTGGAAGTGATGAATGTAGAATGACATAAGTTGTCATTTCCAGAGTGATTGTCTACCAGTCTTGACAATTGAACCTTTTTCTTTTGCATTCTACCCACTACGCAGAACCACAGTCAATACTTACATCACGAATAACAAAGGTGTTTATAGAATGATGACGGAGATCTTCATCAAATCATTGGTTGGGAGGGCACACATGACCAGGCATTTATTTTGCCTCACATGTAATGTCTGGTCATTGAGTACTTTCACGTCCAGATTGTGACCGGGCAAGATTTCACTGTTTTATTTGCTCACAAAAATGGCTGTGAATGCCTCCATTGTGAAATTCTTCTGACTGAAGAAAGGCAAGAGCTGTTAAAGTGGGACTGATCATATGAGACGTGTCCACTCCATAATTTTTTTTAAACAAATAATATGCATCATTTGTTTCAATGGGCGTTAGTATACCGGTGATTACCCACACTCGGTTCTGTCAAAACAATTCAAACACCCTCAATTATCACATTGGGCATGTTAGAATGTTCCAAAGGTACATTGTATCTTATGTGGATAATTCTTACTAATTCCCTCGCAGATGTGTATTATTTGTATAATAGTAACAACCTCCCTGCTTTCCCCTTCATATGTATTAGGAAAGCTGACAAAATGAGGATCCATGTAGATTGAAAAAAAAAAAAAATACAGCAGGGTTAAAGACTCGTCGTGACTGGATTCCCCTTATGCGTATGAACTTTGCAACCCGACTATGTGTGCATGTTTATTGAATGTGGCGCATCAGGGGTTGACGAAAAACATTGTTAGTATCCCCACAGACATGCAGTACGTCGTCGTTTCATTTTGTTTCATTGTGTCTCATTTCCTTTCAGTAACTTTGAAGAGTGATAGACAAGTTTTCTGAGAATACTTGTAATTTCAGTTGCTTGCTAATTGTTGTTTTTTTTTCCTTTTTCCCATTCAGTAATAGTTGGACAGTTGGACACTGTCATTTGATATGATAGCATTGATTTACACATCTTTGACCGAGTTCTTTAATCAGACATCTGTTCTCAGTTGGGAATGTGGCGAATAGGAGGTAGGGAAATCTAGGAAGTGTTGAAATACTGAAGCAAACGACTCAGTTATGGCAAGACTTACTCATGTTTTTTAAAGTGGAAAATATACCTGATGATTATTTAGCCAATTGTGCATAGCCGTTATCATATGTTTTCATTGAACTCGAAAACTATACTGTGTTTTACAACGCTTATCACTATGACTGTCAGGATTTCAATACAGATATATTAAATATATATATATTATGTAAATGACAACCGACTATATTATGTATTGTACTTTCTTGTTATTACGTGTATGTTCTTCAGCTTTCTACAATAAGTACAATGTATATACACATGGATACCCATGATGTATATTTCTTGGAGCAAAACTTGTATGGATAGATACACAGCTGAACTGATGTATTTTGGCTGACCATAGTGGCATACAAGTATAATACCAATAACACACAAAATAACAATGCTAATTATCATCGCTGCCACT
>NW_027272791.1:0-36740 GCF_040938485.1 Diadema antillarum
GTTGAAACGAGTTAAAACCAGTTGAAACTAGTCAAGTATAGTTGAAACAAGTTGAGACCATTTGAAACTAGTTAAAACCAGTTGAAACCAGTTGAAACCAGTCAAAATCAGTTGAAACCAGTTTAGATCAGTCGAAACCTGTTAAAATTATTTGAAACTAGTTAAAACCAGTTGAAACCAGTTGAAAAAAGTTTAACCTATTTGAAATCAGTTAGTTAGAAACAGAGACCAGTTGAAAACCAGTGAAAACCTGTTAAAATCAGTTGAAACCAAATGAAAAAACTTGAGATCAGTTGAAACTACGTACTTGAAACCAGTGAAAACCAGTTGAGACTAGTTGAACCCAGTTGAGATACATTGAACCAGTTAAAACCAGTTAAAACCAGTTGAGACCAGTTCAAAGCAGTTGAAACCAGCTAAAACCAGTTGAGACCAGTTCAAACCAGTTGAAACCAGTTAAAACCAGTTGAGAACAGATCAAACCAGTTGAAACTAGTTGACACCAGTTGAAATGACTTGAGATCAGTTGAAACTAGTCCATACCGGTGGAAACCAGTTCTAACCAGTTGAGACCAGTTCAAAAAAAGTTGAAACCAGTTGAAACGAGTTAAAACCATTTGAAACTAGTCAAGAATACGTGAAACCAGTTGAGACCATTTGAAACTAGTTAAAACCAGTTGAAACCAGTCAAAATCAGTTGAAACCAGTTTAGATCAGTCGAAACCTGTTAAAATTACTTGAAACTAGTTAAAACCAGTTGAAACCAGTTGAAAAACGTTAAAACTACTTGAAACCAGTTAGTTAGAAACAGAGACCAGTTGAAAACCAGTGAAAACCTGTTAAAACCAGTTTAGACATTTCAAACAAGTTGAAACCAGTTGAAACCAAATGAAACCACTTGAGATCAGTTGAAACTACGTACTTGAAACCAGTGAAAACCAGTTGAGACTAGTTGAACCCAGTTGAGATACATTGAACCAGTTAAAACGAGTTGAGACCAGTTCAAAACAGTTGAAACCAGCTAAAACCAGTTGAGACCAGTTGAAACCAGTTGAAACCAGTTAAAACCAGTTGAGAACAGATCAAACCAGTTGAAACCAGTTGAGACCAGTTGAAATAACTTGAGATCAGTTGAAACTAGACCATACCGGTTGAGACCAGTTCTAACCAGTTGAGACCAGTTCAAAAAAAGTTGGAAGCAGTTGAAACGAGTTAAAACCAGTTGAAACTAGTCAAGAATAGTTGAAACCAGTTGAGACCATTTTAATCTAGTTAAAACCAGTTGAAACCAGTTGAAACCAGTCAAAATCAGTTGAAACCAGTTTAGATCAGTCGAAACCTGTTAAAATTATTTGAAACTAGTTAAAACCAGTTGAAACCAGTTGAAAAAGGTTAAACCTATCTGAAATCAGTTAGTTAGAGACAGAGACCAGTTGAAAATTATTGAAAACCTGTTAAAACCAGTTGAAACCAAATGAAAAAACTTGAGATCAGTTGAAACTACGTACTTGAAACCAGTGAAAACCAGTTGAGACTAGTTGAACCCAGTTGAGATACATTGAACCAGTTAAAACCAGTTAAAACCAGTTGAGACCAGTTCAAAGCAGTTGAAACCAGCTAAAACCAGTTGAGACCAGTTCAAAGCAGTTGAAACCAGTTAAAACCAGTTGAGAACAGATCAAACCAGTTGAAACTAGTTGAGACCAGTTGAAATGACTTGAGATCAGTTGAAACTAGTCCATACCGGTGGAAACCAGTTCTAACCAGTTGAGACCAGTTCAAAAAAAGTTGAAACCAGTTGAAACGAGTTAAAACCATTTGAAACTAGTCAAGAATACGTGAAACCAGTTGAGACCATTTGAAACTAGTTAAAACCAGTTGAAACCAGTCAAAATCAGTTGAAACCAGTTTAGATCAATCGAAACCTGTTAAAATTACTTGAAACTAGTTAAAACCAGTGTAAACCAGTTGAAAAAGTTAAACCTACTTGAAATCAGTTAGTTAGAAACAGAGACCAGTTGAAAACCAGTGAAAACCTGTTAAAACCAGTTTAGACATTTCAAACAAGTTGAAACCACTTGAAATCAGTTGAAATTACGTACTTGAAACCAGTGAAAACCAGTTGAGACTAGTTGAACCCAGTTGAGATACATTGAACCAGATGAAACCAGATAAAACCAGTTGAGAGCAGTTCAAAGGAGTTGAAACCAGCTAAAACCAGTTGAGACCAGTTCAAACCAGTTGGAACCAGTTAAAACCAGTTGAGAACGGATCAAACCACTTGAAACCAGTTGAGACCAGTTGAAATAAGTTGAGATCAGTTCAAACTAGTCCATACCGGTTGAGACCAGTTCTAACCAGTTGAGACCAGTTCAAAAAAAGTTGAAACCAGTTGAAACGATTTAAAACCAGTTGAAACTAGTCAAGAACAGTTGAAACCAGTTGAGACCATTTGAAACTAGTTAAAACCAGTTGAAACCAGTTAAAATCAGTTGAAACCAGTTAAAATCAGTTGAAACCAGATGAGATCAGTTGAAACATGTTGAAACTACTTGAAACTAGTTAAAACCGCTTGAAACCAGTTGAAACCAGTTGAGACCAGTTGAAATAACTTGAGATCAGTTAAAACTAGTCCATACCGGTTGAGACCAGTTCTAACCAGTTGAGACCAGCTCAAAAAAAGCTGAAACCAGGTGAAACTAGTCAAGAACAGTTGAAACCAGTTGAGACCATTTGAAACTAGTTAAAACCAGTTGAAACCAGTTAAAATCAGTTGAAACCAGATGAGATCAGTTGAAACATGTTGAAACTACTTGAAACTAGTTAAAACCACTTGAAACCAGTTAAAACCAGTTGAGAACAGATCAAACCAGTTGAAACCAGTTGAGACCAGTTGAAATAACTTGAGATCAGTTAAAACTAGTCCATACCGGTTGAGACCAGTTCTAACCAGTTGAGACCAGTTCAAAAAAAGCCGAAACCAGTTGAAACGAGTTAAAACCAGTTGAAACTAGTCAAGAACAGTTGAAACCAGTTGAGACCATTTGAAACTAGTTAAAACCGGTTGAAACCAGTTAAAATCAGTTGAAACTAGTTGAGATCAGTTGAAACATGTTGAAACTACTTGAAACTAGTTAAAACCAGTTGAAACCAGTTACAAATAGAGACCAGTTGAAATTGCTTACCCCACCCCACTTTAAATGTCAGGCCCCTAAGGCCTGGGCCACTATGTGAGTGGTCAGATGAGGTTGCTAACCTCCTAAGCTACACATTTATACCGACCCCAGTGTGGCCCACGCCGTTTCGATGTCTGAAAATAACGAAAATACAAGGATATGTAGCATTTTATATATAACGTTTGTAAATGGCAGGAAACACCTACATTGTCACTTTAACAGTCAGGCCCTTTTACAGCCTGGGCCACTATGTGAGTGGTCAGATGAGGTTGCTAACATCCTACGCTACACATTTACAGCGACCCCAATATGGCCCAGGCCGTTTCAGTGTTTGTTTGAAATAAAGGCAGTATAAGGTTATGTATATATCATTTTATATGCGATCTTTGTAAAATCTACACAGTTATAAAGACGCAAATGTGGCTAGGCCGTTTTAGTATTTCATTTTTTAAATAAAGGCATTACAAAGTTATGTAGCATTTTATATATGCGACCTTTGTAAATGGCAAGAAGCACCTACATTGCCACTTTAACTGTCAGGCTCCTACAGACTGGGCCACTATGTGAGTGGTCAGATGAGGTTGGTATCATTTTAAGCTACACATTTATACCCACCCCAATATGGCCCAGGCCGTTTCAATGTCTCAAAATAACGAAAATACAAGGATATGTAGCATTTGATATATCATAACGTTTGTAAAGTGCAAGAAAACCTATATTGTCACTTTAACTGTCAGGCCCTTACGGCCTGGGCCACTATGTGAGTGGTCAGATGACGTTGTTAACATCCCAAGCTATATATTTATACCGATTTATACTGGTCATTTATACTGATACATTACATTTCAATACGTTGTGTCACTTGATTTCCTAACATACGCTTTCTTGAAGTTCCTGAAGTTTCTTAGTTTCTTTTCAACTTCTGAATTACGTCATTATAAGAAATGACAATTTTGTTTCTTTTGAACAAAATAGCTTTCTAATTAGTTTGACAATATTGACGGGTTTGTTAAAAATCATTTTCAATACATTGCGTCATTAGTAGTAATGACGCAAATATAAGGTACCATAGCACTCGCGATTAAATATTAAGAAGAAAAAAGACATTTCATTCCTTCTGCTACTTTCAAATAGTTTGGTACTTGTTTCAAACTGCAAATGATTAGACTATCAAGCATCTTAAATTGGTCATTAATCAGTCACTTGATTTCATAAAATACTCTTTCTTGAAAACCAATGATTCGCTTACCTTGCACGAAAATTTGATGGTTTTACGTTTCAAACGAACTCCCACCCTTTTGCAATGTAATGTACGATTTAACCAATAACGAACAAAATAGCTTTGGAACCAGATTGACAAAATTGACGGGTTTCTTACAAATCGTTTTCAATACATTGCGTCATACATTAGTAGTAATGTCGCAAAGATAAGAAACCATAGCACACGCCATTAAAGGTCAAGAAGAAAAAAGACATTTTATTCATTCTGCTATTTTCAAATACTTTGGTACTTGTTTCAAACTTCAAATGATTAGACTATCAAGCATCCTAAATTGGTCATTTATCAGTGACTTGGTCTCATTACATACTGTTTCTTGAAAACCAATGATTTCGTTTAACCTTGCAGGAAAATTTGACGGTTTTACGTTGTAAACGAACTCCCACCCGTTTGCAATGTAATGGTACGATTTAACCAATAACGAACAAAATAGCTTTGGAATCAGATTGACAAAATTGACGAGTTTGTTACAAATCATTTTCAATACATTGCGTCATTTGTAGTAATGACGCAAAGATAAGAAACCATAGCACACGAGATTAAAGATCAAGAAGAAAAAAGACATTTCATTCCTTCTGCTGCTTTCAAATACTTTGGTTCTTCTTTTAAACTGCCAGTTATTAGACTATCAAGCATCTTAAAACGGTCATTTATCAGTCACTTAATTCCGTAACATACTCTTTCTTGAAGTTCCTGAAGTTTCTTCAAGTTTCTTTTAACCTTCTCAATTCCGTCATAATAAGAAATGAAAGTTTTGTTTCTTTTGAACAAAATAGCTTTGTAATCAGATTGACAAAATTGACGGCTTTGTTACGAATAATTTTCAATACATTGCGTCATTTACTAATGACGCAAATGACGCAAAAATAAGAAACCATAGGACGCGCAATTAAAGAGTTAGAAGGAAAAAGGCATTTCATTCGTTCTGTTACTTTTAAATACTTTGGTACTTGTGGCAAGCTGCGAGTAACTAGACTATCAAGCATCTTAAATTGGTCATTTATCATTCACTTGAATTCATAACATCCTTTTTTTTTGAAAACCAATGATTTCGTTTCCCTTGCACGAAAATTTGACGGTTTTACTTTGGAAATGGTTTCAATCCCGTTGGCAATGTAATGTACGATTTCCCCAATAACAGATTCTTTATTTGGTTGAACCTTCCCCGGATTTCTAGCGAGTAACAAAAATCGACATAACAAATACAAGGAATCAGTCACTCGATTTCATAACATACTCTTTCTTGAAAACCAATGATTTCGCTTACCTTGCACGAAAATTTGACGGTTTTACGTTGCAAACGAACTCCCACCCGTTTGCAATGTAATGTACGATTTAACCAATAACGAACAAAATAGCTTTGGAACCAGATTGAAAAAATTGACGGGTTTGTTACAAATCGTTTTAAATACATTGCGTCATACATTAGTAGTAATGTCGCAAAGATAAGAAACCATAGCACACGCCATTAAAGATCAAGAAGAAAAAAAGACATTTTATTCATTCTGCTATTTTCAAATACTTTGGTACTTGTTTCAAATTAAAGTAATTAGACTGTCAAGCATCTTAAATTGCTCAGTTGTCAGTCACTTGATTTCATAATACACTCTTTTTTGAAATTCAAGTTTCTTTTAAACTTCTGAATTCCGTCATAATAAAAAATGAAAGTTTTCTTTCTTTTGAACAAAATAGCTTTGCAATCAGATTGACAAAATTTACGGGTGTGTTACAAATCATTTTCAATACATTGCGTCATTAGTAGTAATGACGCATTGCGTCATTAGTAGTAGTGACGCAAAGACAAGCGATTAAAGATTAAGAAGAAAAAGACATTTCATTCCTTCTGCTACTTTCAAATACTTTGGTACTTGTTTCAAACTTCAAATGATTAGACTATCAAGCATCCTAAATTTATCAGTGACTTGGTCTCATTACATACTGTTTCTTGAAAACCAATGATTTCGTTTAACCTTGCACAAAAATTTGACGGTTTTACGTTGTAAACGAACTCCCACCCGTTTGCAATGTAATGGTATGATTTAACCAATAACGAACAAAATAGCTTTGGAATCAGATTGACAAAATTGACGGGTTTGTTACAAATCATTTTCAATACATTGCGTCATTTGTAGTAATGACGCAAAGATAAGAAACCATAGCACACGAGATTAAAGATCAAGAAGAAAAAAGACATTTCATTCCTTCTGCTGCTTTCAAATACTTTGGTTCTTGTTTTAAACTGCCAGTAATTAGACTATCAAGCATCTTAAAACGGTCATTTATCAGTCACTTAATTCCGTAACATACTCTTTCTTGAAGTTCCTGAAGTTTCTTCAAGTTTCTTTTAAACTTCTCAATTCCGTCATAATAAGAAATGAAAGTTTTGTTTCTTTTGAACAAAATAGCTTTGTAATCAGAATGACAAAATTGACGGCTTTGTTAAGAATAATTTTCAATACATTGCGTCATTTACTAATGACGCAAATGACGCAAAAATAAGAAACGATAGGACGCGCAATTAAAGAGTTAGAAGGAAAAAGGCATTTCATTCGTTCTATTACTTTTAAATACTTTGGTACTTGTGGCAAGCTGCGAGTAACTAGACTATCAAGCATCTTAAATTGGTCATTTATCATTCACTTGAATTCATAACATCCTGTTTTTTTGAAAACCAATGATTTCGTTTCCCTTGCACGAAAATTTGACGGTTTTACTTTGGAAATGGTTTTAATCCCGTTGGCAATGTAATGTACGATTTAACCAATAACGAACAAAATAGCTTTGGAACCAGATTGACAAAATTGACGGGTTTGTTACAAATCGTTTTCAATACATTGCGTCATACATTAGTAGTAATGTCGCAAAGATAAGAAACCATAGCACTCGCCATTAAAGATCAAGAAGAAAAAAAGACATTTTATTCATTCTGCTATTTTCAAATACTTTGGTACTTGTTTAAAATTAAAGTAATTAGACTGTCAAGCATCATAAATTGCTCAGTTGTCAGTCACTTGATTTCATAATACACTCTTTTTTGAAATTCAAGTTTATTTTAAACTTTTGAATTCCGTCATAATAAAAAATGAAAGTTTTGTTTCTTTTGAACAAAATAGCTTTGCAATCAGATTGACAAAATTGACGGGTGTGTTACAAATCATTTTCAATACATTGCGTCATTAGTAGTAATGACGTATTGCGTCATTAGTAGTAATGACGCAAAGATAAGACACCATAGCACACGCGATTAAAGATCACAAGAAAAAAGACATTTTATTCATTCTTCTACTCTCAAGTAGGTTGGTACTCGTTTCAAACTGCAATTAATTAGACTATCAAGCATCTTAAATTGGTCATTTATCAGTCATTTGATTTCATAACATACTTTTTCTTGAAGTTCCTGAAGTTTCTTAAGTTTTTTTTTTAAATTTCTGATTTCCGCCATAACAAGAAATGAAAGTTTTTGTTTCTTTTGAACAAAATAGCTTTTTAATCAGATTGACAAAATTGACGGGTTTGTTACAAATCATTTTCATTACATTGCGTCATTTGTAGTAATGACGCAAAGATAAGAAACCATAGCACACGAGATTAAAGATCAAGAAGAAAAAAGACATTTCATTCCTTCTGCTGCTTTCAAATACTTTGGTACTTGTTTTAAACTGCCAGTAATTAGACTATGAAGCATCTTAAAACGGTCATTTATCAGTCACTTAATTCCGTAACATACTCTTTCTTGAAGTTCCTGAAGTTTCTTCAAGTTTCTTTTAAACTTCTCAATTCCGTCATAATAAGAAATGAAAGTTTTGTTTCTTTTGAACAAAATAGCTTTGTAATCAGATTGACAAAATTGACGGCTTTGTTACGAATAATTTTCAATACATTGCGTCATTTACTAATGACGCAAATGACGCAAAAATAAGAAACCATAGGACGCGCAATTAAAGAGTTAGAAGGAAAAAGGCATTTCATTCGTTCTATTACTTTTAAATACTTTGGTACTTGTGGCAAGCTGCGAGTAACTAGACTATCAAGCATCTTAAATTGGTCATTTATCATTCACTTGAATTCATAACATCCTGTTTTTTTGAAAACCAATGATTTCGTTTCCCTTGCACGAAAATTTGACGGTTTTACTTTGGAAATGGTTTCAATCCCGTTGGCAATGTAATGTACGATTTCCCCAATAACAGATTCTTTATTTCGTCGAACCTTCCCCGGATTTCTAGCGAGTAACAAAAATCGACATAACAAATACAAGGAATCAGTCACTTGATTTCATAACATACTCTTTCTTGAAAACCAATGATTTCGCTTACCTTGCACGAAAATTTGACGGTTTTACGTTGCAAACGAACTCCCACCCGTTTGCAATGTAATGTACGATTTAACCAATAACGAACAAAATAGCTTTGGAACCAGATTGACAAAATTGACGGGTTTGTTACAAATCGTTTTAAATACATTGCGTCATACATTAGTAGTAATGTCGCAAAGATAAGAAACCATAGCACACGCCATTAAAGATCAAGAAGAAAAAAAGACATTTTATTCATTCTGCTATTTTCAAATACTTTGGTACTTGTTTCAAATTAAAGTAATTAGACTGTCAAGCATCTTAAATTGCTCAGTTGTCAGTCACTTTATTTCATAATACACTCTTTTTTGAAATTCAAGTTTCTTTTAAACTTCTGAATTCCGTCATAATAAAAAATGAAAGTTTTCTTTCTTTTGAACAAAATAGCTTTGCAATCAGATTGACAAAATTGACGGGTGTGTTACAAATCATTTTCAAATACATTGCGTCATTAGTAGTAATGACGCAAATATAAGACACCATAGCTTACGCGATTAAAGATCACAAGAAAAAAGACATTTTATTCATTCTTCTACTCTCAAGTAGTTTGGTACTCGTTTCAAACTTCAATTAATTAGACTATCAAGCATCTTAAATTGGTCATTTATCAGTCATTTGATTTCATAACATACTCTTTCTTGAAGTTCCTGAAGTTTCTTAAGTTTTTTTTTAAAATTTCTGATTTCCGCCATAACAAGAAATGAAAGTTTTTGTTTCTTTTGAACAAAATAGCTTTGTAATCAGATTGACAAAATTGACGGGTTTGTGAGAAATCATTTTCAATACATTGCGTCATTAGTAGTAATGACGTAAAGACAAGCGATTAAAGATTAAGAAGAAAAAGACATTTCATTCCTTCTGCTACTTTCAAATACTTTGGTACTTGTTTCAAACTTCAAATGATTAGACTATCAAGCATCCTAAATTGGTCATTTATCAGTGACTTGGTCTCATTACATACTGTTTCTTGAAAACCAATGATTTCGTTTAACCTTGCAGGAAAATTTGACGGTTTTACGTTGTAAACGAACTCCCACCCGTTTGCAATGTAATGGTACGATTTAACCAATAACGAACAAAATAGCTTTGGAATCAGATTGACAAAATTGACGGGTTTGTTACAAATCATTTTCAATACATTGCGTCATTTGTAGTAATGACGCAAAGATAAGAAACCATAGCACACGAGATTAAAGATCAAGAAGAAAAAAGACATTTCATTCCTTCTGCTGTTTTCAAATACTTTGGTACTTGTTTTAAACTGCCAGTAATTAGACTATCAAGCATCTTAAAACGGTCATTTATCAGTCACTTAATTGCGTAACATACTCTTTCTTGAAGTTCCTGAAGTTTCTTAAAGTTTCTTTTAAACTTCTCAATTCCGTCATAATAAGAAATGAAAGTTTTGTTTCTTTTGAACAAAATAGCTTTGTAATCAGATTGACAAAATTGACGGCTTTGTTACGAATAATTTTCAATACATTGCGTCATTTACTAATGACGCAAATGACGCAAAAATAAGAAACCATAGGACGCGGAATTAAAGAGTTAGAAGGAAAAAGGCATTTCATTCGTTCTGTTACTTTTAAATACTTTGGTACTTGTGGCAAGCTGCGAGTAACTAGACTATCAAGCATCTTAAATTGGTCATTTATCATTCACTTGAATTCATAACATCCTGTTTTTTTGAAAACCAATGATTTCGTTTCCCTTGCACGAAAATTTGACGGTTTTACTTTGGAAATGGTTTCAATCCCGTTGGCAATGTAATGTACAATTTCCCCAATAACAGATTCTTTATTTGGTCGAACCTTCCCCGGATTTCTAGCGAGTAACAAAAATCGACATAACAAATACAAGGAATCAGTCACTTGATTTCATAACATACTCTTTCTTGAAAACCAATGATTTCGCTTACCTTGCACGAAAATTTGACGGTTTTACGTTGCAAACGAACTCCCACCCGTTTGCAATGTAATGTACGATTTAACCAATAACGAACAAAATAGCTTTGGAACCAGATTGACAAAATTGACGGGTTTGTTACAAATCGTTTTAAATACATTGCGTCATACATTAGTAGTAATGTCGCAAAGATAAGAAACCATAGCACACGCCATTAAAGATCAAGAAGAAAAAAAGACATTTTATTCATTCTGCTATTTTCAAATACTTTGGAACTTGTTTCAAATTAAAGTAATTAGACTGTCAAGCATCTTAAATTGCTCAGTTGTCAGTCACTTGATTTCATAATGCACTCTTTTTTGAAATTCAAGTTTCTTTTAAACTTCTGAATTCCGTCATAATAAAAAATGAAAGTTTTGTTTCTTTTGAACAAAATAGCTTTGCAATCAGATTGACAAAATTGACGGGTGTGTTACAAATCATTTTCAATACATTGCGTCATTAGTAGTAATGACGCAAAAATAAGAAACCATAGCACACGCGATTAAAGATCACAAGAAAAAAGACATTTTATTCATTCTTCTACTCTCAAGTAGTTTGGTACTCGTTTCAAACTTCAATTAATTAGACTATCAAGCATCTTAAATTGGTCATTTATCAGTCATTTGATTTCATAACATACTCTTTCTTGAAGTTCCTGAAGTTTCTTAAGTTTTTTTTTAAATTTCTGATTTCCGCCATAACAAGAAATGAAAGTTTTTGTTTCTTTTGAACAAAATAGCTTTGTAATCATATTGACAAAATTGACGAGTTTGTTAGAAATCATTTTCAATACATTGCGTCATTAGTAGTAATGACGCAAAGACAAGCGATTAAAGATTAAGAAGAAAAAGACATTTCATTCCTTCTGCTACTTTCAAATACTTTGGTACTTGTTTCAAACTTCAAATGATTAGACTATCAAGCATCCTAAATTGGTCATTTATCAGTGACTTGGTCTCATTACATACTGTTTCTTGAAAACCAATGATTTCGTTTAACCTTGCAGGAAAATTTGACGGTTTTACGTTGTAAACGAACTCCCACCCGTTTGCAATGTAATGGTACGATTTAACCAATAACGAACAAAATAGCTTTGGAATCAGATTGACAAAATTGACGGGTTTGTTACAAATCATTTTCAATACATTGCGTCATTTGTAGTAATGACGCAAAGATAAGAAACCATAGCACACGAGATTAAAGATCAAGAAGAAAAAAGACATTTCATTCCTTCTGCTGTTTTCAAATACTTTGGTACTTGTTTTAAACTGCCAGTAATTAGACTATCAAGCATCTTAAAACGGTCATTTATCAGTCACTTAATTCCGTAACATACTCTTTCTTGAAGTTCCTGAAGTTTCTTCAAGTTTCTTTTAAACTTCTCAATTCCGTCATAATAAGAAATGAAAGTTTTGTTTCTTTTGAACAAAATAGCTTTGTAATCAGATTGACAAAATTGACGGCTTTGTTACGAATAATTTTCAATACATTGCGTCATTTACTAATGACGCAAATGACGCAAAAATAAGAAACCATAGGACGCGCAATTAAAGAGTTAGAAGGAAAAAGGCATTTCATTCGTTCTATTACTTTTAAATACTTTGGTACTTGTGGCAAGCTGCGAGTAACTAGACTATCAAGCATCTTAAATTGGTCATTTATCATTCACTTGAATTCATAACATCCTGTTTTTTTGAAAACCAATGATTTCGTTTCCCTTGCACGAAAATTTGACGGTTTTACTTTGGAAATGGTTTCAATCCCGTTGGCAATGTAATGTACGATTTCCCCAATAACAGATTCTTTATTTGGTCGAACCTTCCCCGGATTTCTAGCGAGTAACAAAAATCGACATAACAAATACAAGGAATCAGTCACTTGATTTCATAACATACTCTTTCTTGAAAACCAATGATTTCGCTTACCTTGCACGAAAATTTGACGGTTTTACGTTGCAAACGAACTCCCACCCGTTTGCAATGTAATGTACGATTTAACCAATAACGAACAAAATAGCTTTGGAACCAGATTGACAAAATTGACGGGTTTGTTACAAATCGTTTTAAATACATTGCGTCATACATTAGTAGTAATGTCGCAAAGATAAGAAACCATAGCACACGCCATTAAAGATCAAGAAGAAAAAAAGACATTTTATTCATTCTGCTATTTTCAAATACTTTGGTACTTGTTTCAAATTAAAGTAATTAGACTGTCAAGCATCTTAAATTGCTCAGTTGTCAGTCACTTTATTTCATAATACACTCTTTTTTGAAATTCAAGTTTCTTTTAAACTTCTGAATTCCGTCATAATAAAAAATGAAAGTTTTCTTTCTTTTGAACAAAATAGCTTTGCAATCAGATTGACAAAATTGACGGGTGTGTTAAAAATCATTTTCAATACATTGCGTCATTAGTAGTAATGACGCATTGCGTCATTAGTAGTAATGACGCAAAGACAAGCGATTAAAGATTAAGAAGAAAAAGACATTTCATTCCTTCTGCTACTTTCAAATACTTTGGTACTTGTTTCAAACTTCAAATGATTAGACTATCAAGCATCCTAAATTTATCAGTGACGTGGTCTCATTACATATTGTTTCTTGAAAACCAATGATTTCGTTTAACCTTGCAGGAAAATTTGACGGTTTTACGTTGTAAACGAACTCCCACCCGTTTGCAATGTAATGGTATGATTTAACCAATAACGAACAAAATAGCTTTGGAATCAGATTGACAAAATTGACGGGTTTGTTACAAATCATTTTCAATACATTGCGTCATTTGTAGTAATGACGCAAAGATAAGAAACCATAGCACACGAGATTAAAGATCAAGAAGAAAAAAGACATTTCATTCCTTCTGCTGCTTTCAAATACTTTGGTTCTTGTTTTAAACTGCCAGTAATTAGACTATCAAGCATCTTAAAACGGTCATTTATCAGTCACTTAATTGCGTAACATACTCTTTCTTGAAGTTCCTGAAGTTTCTTAAAGTTTCTTTTAAACTTCTCAATTCCGTCATAATAAGAAATGAAAGTTTTGTTTCTTTTGAACAAAATAGCTTTGTAATCAGAATGACAAAATTGACGGCTTTGTTACGAATAATTTTCAATACATTGCGTCATTTACTCATGACGCAAATGACGCAAAAATAAGAAACCATAGGACGCGCAATTAAAGAGTTAGAAGGAAAAAGGCATTTCATTCGTTCTATTACTTTTAAATACTTTGGTACTTGTGGCAAGCTGCGAGTAACTAGACTATCAAGCATCTTAAATTGGTCATTTATCATTCACTTGAATTCATAACATCCTGTTTTTTTGAAAACCAATGATTTCGTTTCCCTTGCACGAAAACTTGACGGTTTTACTTTGGAAATGGTTTCAATCCCGTTGGCAATGTAATGTACGATTTAACCAATAACGAACAAAATAGCTTTGGAACCAGATTGACAAAATTGACGGGTTTGTTACAAATCGTTTTCAATACATTGCGTCATACATTAGTAGTAATGTCGCAAAGATAAGAAACCATAGCACACGCCATTAAAGATCAAGAAGAAAAAAGACATTTTATTCATTCTGCTATTTTCAAATACTTTGGTACTTGTTTCAAATTAAAGTAATTAGACTGTCAAGCATCTTAAATTGCTCAGTTGTCAGTCACTTGATTTCATAATACACTCTTTTTTGAAATTCAAGTTTCTTTTAAACTTCTGAATTCCGTCATAATAAAAAATGAAAGTTTTGTTTCTTTTGAACAAAATAGCTTTGCAATCAGATTGACAAAATTGACGGGTGTGTTACAAATCATTTTCAATACATTGCGTCATTAGTAGTAATGACGCAAATATAAGACACCATAGCTTACGCGATTAAAGATCACAAGAAAAAAGACATTTTATTCATTCTTCTACTCTCAAGTAGTTTGGTACTCGTTTCAAACTTCAATTAATTAGACTATCAAGCATCTTAAATTGGTCATTTATCAGTCATTTGATTTCATAACATACTCTTTCTTGAAGTTCCTGAAGTTTCTTAAGTTTTTTTTTAAATTTCTGATTTCCGCCATAACAAGAAATGAAAGTTTTTGTTTCTTTTGAACAAAATAGCTTTGTAATCAGATTGACAAAATTGACGGGTTTGTGTGAAATCATTTTTAATACATTGCGTCATTAGTAGTAATGACGTAAAGACAAGCGATTAAAGATTAAGAAGAAAAAGACATTTCATTCCTTCTGCTACTTTCAAATACTTTGGTACTTGTTTCAAACTTCAAATGATTAGACTATCAAGCATCCTAAATTGGTCATTTATCAGTGACTTGGTCTCATTACATACTGTTTCTTGAAAACCAATGATTTCGTTTAACCTTGCAGGAAAATTTGACGGTTTTACGTTGTAAACGAACTCCCACCCGTTTGCAATGTAATGGTACGATTTAACCAATAACGAACAAAATAGCTTTGGAATCAGATTGACAAAATTGACGGGTTTGTTACAAATCATTTTCAATACATTGCGTCATTTGTAGTAATGACGCAAAGATAACAAACCATAGCACACGAGATTAAAGATCAAGAAGAAAAAAGACATTTCATTCCTTCTGCTGTTTTCAAATACTTTGGTACTTGTTTTAAACTGCCAGTAATTAGACTATCAAGCATCTTAAAACGGTCATTTATCAGTCACTTAATTGCGTAACATACTCTTTCTTGAAGTTCCTGAAGTTTCTTAAAGTTTCTTTTAAACTTCTCAATTCCGTCATAATAAGAAATGAAAGTTTTGTTTCTTTTGAACAAAATAGCTTTGTAATCAGATTGACAAAATTGACGGCTTTGTTACGAATAATTTTCAATACATTGCGTCATTTACTAATGACGCAAATGACGCAAAAATAAGAAACCATAGGACGCGGAATTAAAGAGTTAGAAGGAAAAAGGCATTTCATTCGTTCTGTTACTTTTAAATACTTTGGTACTTGTGGCAAGCTGCGAGTAACTAGACTATCAAGCATCTTAAATTGGTCATTTATCATTCACTTGAATTCATAACATCCTGTTTTTTTGAAAACCAATGATTTCGTTTCCCTTGCACGAAAATTTGACGGTTTTACTTTGGAAATGGTTTCAATCCCGTTGGCAATGTAATGTACGATTTCCCCAATAACAGATTCTTTATTTGGTCGAACCTTCCCCGGATTTCTAGCGAGTAACAAAAATCGACATAACAAATACAAGGAATCAGTCACTTGATTTCATAACATACTCTTTCTTGAAAACCAATGATTTCGCTTACCTTGCACGAAAATTTGACGGTTTTACGTTGCAAACGAACTCCCACCCGTTTGCAATGTAATGTACGATTTAACCAATAACGAACAAAATAGCTTTGGAACCAGATTGACAAAATTGACGGGTTTGTTACAAATCGTTTTAAATACATTGCGTCATACATTAGTAGTAATGTCGCAAAGATAAGAAACCATAGCACACGCCATTAAAGATCAAGAAGAAAAAAAGACATTTTATTCATTCTGCTATTTTCAAATACTTTGGAACTTGTTTCAAATTAAAGTAATTAGACTGTCAAGCATCTTAAATTGCTCAGTTGTCAGTCACTTGATTTCATAATGCACTCTTTTTTGAAATTCAAGTTTCTTTTAAACTTCTGAATTCCGTCATAATAAAAAATGAAAGTTTTGTTTCTTTTGAACAAAATAGCTTTGCAATCAGATTGACAAAATTGACGGGTGTGTTACAAATCATTTTCAATACATTGCGTCATTAGTAGTAATGACGCAAAAATAAGAAACCATAGCACACGCGATTAAAGATCACAAGAAAAAAGACATTTTATTCATTCTTCTACTCTCAAGTAGTTTGGTACTCGTTTCAAACTTCAATTAATTAGACTATCAAGCATCTTAAATTGGTCATTTATCAGTCATTTGATTTCATAACATACTCTTTCTTGAAGTTCCTGAAGTTTCTTAAGTTTTTTTTTAAATTTCTGATTTCCGCCATAACAAGAAATGAAAGTTTTTGTTTCTTTTGAACAAAATAGCTTTGTAATCATATTGACAAAATTGACGAGTTTGTTAGAAATCATTTTCAATACATTGCGTCATTAGTAGTAATGACGCAAAGACAAGCGATTAAAGATTAAGAAGAAAAAGACATTTCATTCCTTCTGCTACTTTCAAATACTTTGGTACTTGTTTCAAACTTCAAATGATTAGACTATCAAGCATCCTAAATTGGTCATTTATCAGTGACTTGGTCTCATTACATACTGTTTCTTGAAAACCAATGATTTCGTTTAACCTTGCAGGAAAATTTGACGGTTTTACGTTGTAAACGAACTCCCACCCGTTTGCAATGTAATGGTACGATTTAACCAATAACGAACAAAATAGCTTTGGAATCAGATTGACAAAATTGACGGGTTTGTTACAAATCATTTTCAATACATTGCGTCATTTGTAGTAATGACGCAAAGATAAGAAACCATAGCACACGAGATTAAAGATCAAGAAGAAAAAAGACATTTCATTCCTTCTGCTGTTTTCAAATACTTTGGTACTTGTTTTAAACTGCCAGTAATTAGACTATCAAGCATCTTAAAACGGTCATTTATCAGTCACTTAATTCCGTAACATACTCTTTCTTGAAGTTCCTGAAGTTTCTTCAAGTTTCTTTTAAACTTCTCAATTCCGTCATAATAAGAAATGAAAGTTTTGTTTCTTTTGAACAAAATAGCTTTGTAATCAGATTGACAAAATTGACGGCTTTGTTACGAATAATTTTCAATACATTGCGTCATTTACTAATGACGCAAATGACGCAAAAATAAGAAACCATAGGACGCGCAATTAAAGAGTTAGAAGGAAAAAGGCATTTCATTCGTTCTATTACTTTTAAATACTTTGGTACTTGTGGCAAGCTGCGAGTAACTAGACTATCAAGCATCTTAAATTGGTCATTTATCATTCACTTGAATTCATAACATCCTGTTTTTTTGAAAACCAATGATTTCGTTTCCCTTGCACGAAAATTTGACGGTTTTACTTTGGAAATGGTTTCAATCCCGTTGGCAATGTAATGTACGATTTCCCCAATAACAGATTCTTTATTTGGTCGAACCTTCCCCGGATTTCTAGCGAGTAACAAAAATCGACATAACAAATACAAGGAATCAGTCACTTGATTTCATAACATACTCTTTCTTGAAAACCAATGATTTCGCTTACCTTGCACGAAAATTTGACGGTTTTACGTTGCAAACGAACTCCCACCCGTTTGCAATGTAATGTACGATTTAACCAATAACGAACAAAATAGCTTTGGAACCAGATTGACAAAATTGACGGGTTTGTTACAAATCGTTTTAAATACATTGCGTCATACATTAGTAGTAATGTCGCAAAGATAAGAAACCATAGCACACGCCATTAAAGATCAAGAAGAAAAAAAGACATTTTATTCATTCTGCTATTTTCAAATACTTTGGAACTTGTTTCAAATTAAAGTAATTAGACTGTCAAGCATCTTAAATTGCTCAGTTGTCAGTCACTTGATTTCATAATGCACTCTTTTTTGAAATTCAAGTTTCTTTTAAACTTCTGAATTCCGTCATAATAAAAAATGAAAGTTTTGTTTCTTTTGAACAAAATAGCTTTGCAATCAGATTGACAAAATTGACGGGTGTGTTACAAATCATTTTCAATACATTGCGTCATTAGTAGTAATGACGCAAAAATAAGAAACCATAGCACACGCGATTAAAGATCACAAGAAAAAAGACATTTTATTCATTCTTCTACTCTCAAGTAGTTTGGTACTCGTTTCAAACTTCAATTAATTAGACTATCAAGCATCTTAAATTGGTCATTTATCAGTCATTTGATTTCATAACATACTCTTCCTTGAAGTTCCTGAAGTTTCTTAAGTTTTTTTTTAAATTTCTGATTTCCGCCATAACAAGAAATGAAAGTTTTTGTTTCTTTTGAACAAAATAGCTTTGTAATCATATTGACAAAATTGACGAGTTTGTTAGAAATCATTTTCAATACATTGCGTCATTAGTAGTAATGACGCAAAGACAAGCGATTAAAGATTAAGAAGAAAAAGACATTTCATTCCTTCTGCTACTTTCAAATACTTTGGTACTTGTTTCAAACTTCAAATGATTAGACTATCAAGCATCCTAAATTGGTCATTTATCAGTGACTTGGTCTCATTACATACTGTTTCTTGAAAACCAATGATTTCGTTTAACCTTGCAGGAAAATTTGACGGTTTTACGTTGTAAACGAACTCCCACCCGTTTGCAATGTAATGGTACGATTTAACCAATAACGAACAAAATAGCTTTGGAATCAGATTGACAAAATTGACGGGTTTGTTACAAATCATTTTCAATACATTGCGTCATTTGTAGTAATGACGCAAAGATAAGAAACCATAGCACACGAGATTAAAGATCAAGAAGAAAAAAGACATTTCATTCCTTCTGCTGTTTTCAAATACTTTGGTACTTGTTTTAAACTGCCAGTAATTAGACTATCAAGCATCTTAAAACGGTCATTTATCAGTCACTTAATTCCGTAGCATACTCTTTCTTGAAGTTCCTGAAGTTTCTTCAAGTTTCTTTTAAACTTCTCAATTCCGTCATAATAAGAAATGAAAGTTTTGTTTCTTTTGAACAAAATAGCTTTGTAATCAGATTGACAAAATTGACGGCTTTGTTACGAATAATTTTCAATACATTGCGTCATTTACTAATGACGCAAATGACGCAAAAATAAGAAACCATAGGACGCGCAATTAAAGAGTTAGAAGGAAAAAGGCATTTCATTCGTTCTATTACTTTTAAATACTTTGGTACTTGTGGCAAGCTGCGAGTAACTAGACTATCAAGCATCTTAAATTGGTCATTTATCATTCACTTGAATTCATAACATCCTGTTTTTTTGAAAACCAATGATTTCGTTTCCCTTGCACGAAAATTTGACGGTTTTACTTTGGAAATGGTTTCAATCCCGTTGGCAATGTAATGTACGATTTCCCCAATAACAGATTCTTTATTTGGTCGAACCTTCCCCGGATTTCTAGCGAGTAACAAAAATCGACATAACAAATACAAGGAATCAGTCACTTGATTTCATAACATACTCTTTCTTGAAAACCAATGATTTCGCTTACCTTGCACGAAAATTTGACGGTTTTACGTTGCAAACGAACTCCCACCCGTTTGCAATGTAATGTACGATTTAACCAATAACGAACAAAATAGCTTTGGAACCAGATTGACAAAATTGACGGGTTTGTTACAAATCGTTTTAAATACATTGCGTCATACATTAGTAGTAATGTCGCAAAGATAAGAAACCATAGCACACGCCATTAAAGATCAAGAAGAAAAAAAGACATTTTATTCATTCTGCTATTTTCAAATACTTTGGTACTTGTTTCAAATTAAAGTAATTAGACTGTCAAGCATCTTAAATTGCTCAGTTGTCAGTCACTTTATTTCATAATACACTCTTTTTTGAAATTCAAGTTTCTTTTAAACTTCTGAATTCCGTCATAATAAAAAATGAAAGTTTTCTTTCTTTTGAACAAAATAGCTTTGCAATCAGATTGACAAAATTGACGGGTGTGTTAAAAATCATTTTCAATACATTGCGTCATTAGTAGTAATGACGCATTGCGTCATTAGTAGTAATGACGCAAAGACAAGCGATTAAAGATTAAGAAGAAAAAGACATTTCATTCCTTCTGCTACTTTCAAATACTTTGGTACTTGTTTCAAACTTCAAATGATTAGACTATCAAGCATCCTAAATTTATCAGTGACGTGGTCTCATTACATATTGTTTCTTGAAAACCAATGATTTCGTTTAACCTTGCAGGAAAATTTGACGGTTTTACGTTGTAAACGAACTCCCACCCGTTTGCAATGTAATGGTATGATTTAACCAATAACGAACAAAATAGCTTTGGAATCAGATTGACAAAATTGACGGGTTTGTTACAAATCATTTTCAATACATTGCGTCATTTGTAGTAATGACGCAAAGATAAGAAACCATAGCACACGAGATTAAAGATCAAGAAGAAAAAAGACATTTCATTCCTTCTGCTGCTTTCAAATACTTTGGTTCTTGTTTTAAACTGCCAGTAATTAGACTATCAAGCATCTTAAAACGGTCATTTATCAGTCACTTAATTCCGTAACATACTCTTTCTTGAAGTTCCTGAAGTTTCTTAAAGTTTCTTTTAAACTTCTCAATTCCGTCATAATAAGAAATGAAAGTTTTGTTTCTTTTGAACAAAATAGCTTTGTAATCAGAATGACAAAATTGACGGCTTTGTTACGAATAATTTTCAATACATTGCGTCATTTACTCATGACGCAAATGACGCAAAAATAAGAAACCATAGGACGCGCAATTAAAGAGTTAGAAGGAAAAAGGCATTTCATTCGTTCTATTACTTTTAAATACTTTGGTACTTGTGGCAAGCTGCGAGTAACTAGACTATCAAGCATCTTAAATTGGTCATTTATCATTCACTTGAATTCATAACATCCTGTTTTTTTGAAAACCAATGATTTCGTTTCCCTTGCACGAAAACTTGACGGTTTTACTTTGGAAATGGTTTCAATCCCGTTGGCAATGTAATGTACGATTTAACCAATAACGAACAAAATAGCTTTGGAACCAGATTGACAAAATTGACGGGTTTGTTACAAATCGTTTTCAATACATTGCGTCATACATTAGTAGTAATGTCGCAAAGATAAGAAACCATAGCACACGCCATTAAAGATCAAGAAGAAAAAAGACATTTTATTCATTCTGCTATTTTCAAATACTTTGGTACTTGTTTCAAATTAAAGTAATTAGACTGTCAAGCATCTTAAATTGCTCAGTTGTCAGTCACTTGATTTCATAATACACTCTTTTTTGAAATTCAAGTTTCTTTTAAACTTCTGAATTCCGTCATAATAAAAAATGAAAGTTTTGTTTCTTTTGAACAAAATAGCTTTGCAATCAGATTGACAAAATTGACGGGTGTGTTACAAATCATTTTCAATACATTGCGTCATTAGTAGTAATGACGCAAATATAAGACACCATAGCTTACGCGATTAAAGATCACAAGAAAAAAGACATTTTATTCATTCTTCTACTCTCAAGTAGTTTGGTACTCGTTTCAAACTTCAATTAATTAGACTATCAAGCATCTTAAATTGGTCATTTATCAGTCATTTGATTTCATAACATACTCTTTCTTGAAGTTCCTGAAGTTTCTTAAGTTTTTTTTTAAATTTCTGATTTCCGCCATAACAAGAAATGAAAGTTTTTGTTTCTTTTGAACAAAATAGCTTTGTAATCAGATTGACAAAATTGACGGGTTTGTGTGAAATCATTTTTAATACATTGCGTCATTAGTAGTAATGACGTAAAGACAAGCGATTAAAGATTAAGAAGAAAAAGACATTTCATTCCTTCTGCTACTTTCAAATACTTTGGTACTTGTTTCAAACTTCAAATGATTAGACTATCAAGCATCCTAAATTGGTCATTTATCAGTGACTTGGTCTCATTACATACTGTTTCTTGAAAACCAATGATTTCGTTTAACCTTGCAGGAAAATTTGACGGTTTTACGTTGTAAACGAACTCCCACCCGTTTGCAATGTAATGGTACGATTTAACCAATAACGAACAAAATAGCTTTGGAATCAGATTGACAAAATTGACGGGTTTGTTACAAATCATTTTCAATACATTGCGTCATTTGTAGTAATGACGCAAAGATAAGAAACCATAGCACACGAGATTAAAGATCAAGAAGAAAAAAGACATTTCATTCCTTCTGCTGTTTTCAAATACTTTGGTACTTGTTTTAAACTGCCAGTAATTAGACTATCAAGCATCTGAAAACGGTCATTTATCAGTCACTTAATTGCGTAACATACTCTTTCTTGAAGTTCCTGAAGTTTCTTAAAGTTTCTTTTAAACTTCTCAATTCCGTCATAATAAGAAATGAAAGTTTTGTTTCTTTTGAACAAAATAGCTTTGTAATCAGATTGACAAAATTGACGGCTTTGTTACGAATAATTTTCAATACATTGCGTCATTTACTAATGACGCAAATGACGCAAAAATAAGAAACCATAGGACGCGGAATTAAAGAGTTAGAAGGAAAAAGGCATTTCATTCGTTCTGTTACTTTTAAATACTTTGGTACTTGTGGCAAGCTGCGAGTAACTAGACTATCAAGCATCTTAAATTGGTCATTTATCATTCACTTGAATTCATAACATCCTGTTTTTTTGAAAACCAATGATTTCGTTTCCCTTGCACGAAAATTTGACGGTTTTACTTTGGAAATGGTTTCAATTCCGTTGGCAATGTAATGTACGATTTCCCCAATAACAGATTCTTTATTTGGTCGAACCTTCCCCGGATTTCTAGCGAGTAACAAAAATCGACATAACAAATACAAGGAATTTTCTCTCCTTGTACAACACATCGAATATACTGCCCGATGTTTCTTTACTTTGCGTTGTTACTGCCAAATACCCAATTTACTGGGAATTCAATGAAACTTTCAGTATGGACTAATTTGATTTCATCACCGTTATAATGCCGAGTCTCATTACGCACACTAATTTCTCAACTGGTTTCAACTGGTTTGAACTAGTCTCAACTGGTTTTAACTGGTTTCATCTGGTTTCAACTGAATTGAACTGATCTCAACTGGTTTTAACTGGTTTCATCTAGTTAAACTGGTTTTAACTGGGTTCAACTGGTGTCAACTAGTTTCAACTGATCTCAAGTATTCAAAAAGTTCAACCCACAAAAACAAAAGGTTTACAAAATAGATCGTTCATTAAAAGACAATGGAAGGGAAGAAGAGAAACTTGTATTATAAAGGAAAGCAAGGGAGAGATGGATAAGTTTGAAAAGAAATGATGAAAGCAATTACTATAAAGAAATGCAAATTGAAAAAACAAAAGATAAATCAAACCTGGATGAATGCAAAGATGAATATCAAGGAAAGAAGTTGAAACCAGTTAAAACCAGTTGAGACCAGTTTAAACTGTGTAAAAAAAGTTGAAAAAAATCGAGAACAGTTGAAACCAGATGAGACCAGTGGAAACTAGTTAAAATCAGTTAAAACCAGTTGAAACCAGTCAAAATCAGTTGAAACCAGTTTAGATCAGTCGAAACCTGTTAAAATTACTTGAAACTAGTTAAAACCAGTGGAAACCAGTTGAAAAAAGTTAAAACTACTTGAAACCACTTAGTTAGAAACAGAGACCAGTTGAAAACCAGTGAAAACCTGTTAAAACCAGTTTAGACATTTCAAACAAGTTGAAACCAGTTGAAACCAAATGAAACCACTTGAGATCAGTTGAAACTACGTACTTGAAACCAGTGAAAACCAGTTGAGACTAGTTGAACCCGGTTGAGATACATTGAACCAGTTAAAACGAGTTGAGACCAGTTCAAAGCAGTTGAAACCAGCTAAAACCAGTTGAGACCAGTTCAAACCAGTTGAAACCAGTTAAAACCAGTTGAGAACAGATCAAACCAGTTGAAACCAGTTGAGACCAGTTGAAATAACTTGAGATCAGTTGAAACGAGACCATACCGGTTGAGACCAGTTCTAACCAGTTGAGACCAGTTCAAAAAAAGTTGGAACCAGTTGAAACGAGTTAAAACCAGTTGAAACTAGTCAAGAATAGTTGAAACAAGTTGAGACCATTTGAAACTAGTTAAAACCAGTTGAAACCAGTTGAAACCAGTCAAAATCAGTTGAAACCAGTTTAGATCAGTCGAAACCTGTTAAAATTATTAGAAACTAGTTAAAACCAGTTGAAACTAGTTGAAAAAAGTTAAACCTATTTGAAATCAGTTAGTTAGAAACAGAGACCAGTTGAAAACCAGTGAAAACCTGTTAAAACCAGTTGAAACCAAATGAAACCACTTGAGATCAGTTGAAACTACGTACTTGAAACCAGTGAAAACCAGTTGAGACTAGTTGAACCCAGTTGAGATACATTGAACCAGTTAAAACCAGTTAAAACCAGTTGAGACCAGTTGAAAGCAGTTGAAACCACCTAAAACCAGTTGAGACCAGTTCAAACCAGTTGAAACCAGTAAAACCAGTTGAGAACAGATCAAACCAGTTGAAACTAGTTGAGACCAGTTGAAATGACTTGAGATCAGTTGAAACTAGTCCATATCGGTGGAAACCAGTTCTAACCAGTTGAGACCAGTTCAAAAAAAGTTGAAACCAGTTGAAACGAGTTAAAACCAGTTGAAACTAGTCAAGAACAGTTGAAACAAGTTGAGACCATTTGAAACTAGTTAAAACCAGTTGAAACCAGTTGAAACCAGTCAAAATCAGTTGAAACCAGTTTAGATCAGTCGAAACCTGTTAAAATTATTAGAAACTAGTTAAAACCAGTTGAAACCAGTTGAAAAAAGTTAAACCTATTTGAAATCAGTTAGTTAGAAACAGAGACCAGTTGAAAACCAGTGAAAACCTGTTAAAACCAGTTGAAACCAAATGAAACCACTTGAGATCAGTTGAAACTACGTACTTGAAACCAGTGAAAACCAGTTGAGACTAGTTGAACCTAGTTGAGATACATTGAACCAGTTAAAACCAGTTAAAACCAGTTGAGACCAGTTGAAAGCAGTTGAAACCACCTAAAACCAGTTGAGACCAGTTCAAACCAGTTGAAACCAGTAAAACCAGTTGAGAACAGATCAAACCAGTTGAAACTAGTTGAGACCAGTTGAAATGACTTGAGATCAGTTGAAACTAGTCCATACCGGTGGAAACCAGTTCTAACCAGTTGAGACCAGTTCAAAAAAAGTTGAAACCAGTTGAAACGAGTTAAAACCATTTGAAACTAGTCAAGAATACGTGAAACCAGTTGAGACCATTTGAAACCAGCTAAAGCCAGTTGAAACCAGTCAAAATCAGTTGAAACCAGTTTAGATCAATCGAAACCTGTTAAAATTACTTGAAACTAGTTAAAACCAGTGTAAACCAGTTGAAAAAAGTTAAACCGACTTGAAATCAGTTAGTTAGAAACAGAGACCAGTTGAAAACCAGTGAACACCTGTTAAAACCAGTTTAGACATTTCAAACAAGTTGAAACCAGTTGAAACCAAATGAAAAAACTTGAGATCAGTTGAAACTACGTACTTGAAACCAGTGAAAACCAGTTGAGACTAGTTGAACCCAGTTGAGATACATTGAACCAGTTAAAACCAGATAAAACCAGTTGAGACCAGTTCAAAGCAGTTGAAACCAGCTAAAACCAGTTCAAACCAGTTCAAACCAGTTAAAACCAGTTGAGAACGGATCAAACCAGTTGAAACCAGTTGAGACCAGTTGAAATAAGTTGAGATCAGTTCAAACTAGTCCATACCGGTTGAGACCAGTTCTAACCAGTTGAGACCAGTTCAAAAAAAGTTGAAACCAGTTGAAACGATTTAAAACCAGTTGAAAATAGTCAAGAACAGTTGAAACCAGTTGAGACCATTTCAAACTAGTTAAAACCAGTTGAAACCAGTTAAAATCAGTTGAAACCAGATGAGATCAGTTGAAACATGTTGAAACTACTTGAAACTAGTTAAAACCACTTGAAACCAGTTAAAACCAGTTGAGAACAGATCAAACCAGTTGAAACCAGTTGAGACCAGTTGAAATAACTTGAGATCAGTTAAAACTAGTCCATACCGGTTGAGACCAGTTCTAACCAGTTGAGACCAGTTCAAAAAAAGCCGAAACCAGTTGAAACGAGTTAAAACCAGTTGAAACTAGTCAAGAACAGTTGAAACCAGTTGAGACCATTTGAAACTAGTTAAAACCGGTTGAAACCAGTTAAAATCAGTTGAAACTAGTTGAGATCAGTTGAAACATGTTGAAACTACTTGAAACTAGTTAAAACCAGTTGAAACCAGTTACAAATAGAGACCAGTTGAAATTGCTTACCCCACCCCACTTTAAATGTCAGGCCCCTAAGGCCTGGGCCACTATGTGAGTGGTCAGATGAGGTTGCTAACCTCCTAAGGTACACATTTATACCGACCCCAGTGTGGCCCACGCCGTTTCGATGTCTGAAAATAACTAAAATACAAGGATATGTAGCATTTTATATATAACGTTTGTAAATGGCAGGAAACACCTACATTGTCACTTTAACAGTCAGGCCCTTTTACAGCCTGGGCCACTATGTGAGTGGTCAGATGAGGTTGCTAACATCCTACGCTACACATTTACAGCGACCCCAATGTGGCCCAGGCCGTTTCAGTGTTTGTTTGAAATAAAGGCAGTATAAGGTTATGTATATATCATTTTATATGCGATCTTTGTAAAATCTACACAGTTATAAAGACGCAAATGTGGCTAGGCCGTTTTAGTATTTCATTTTTTAAATAAAGGCATTACAAAGTTATGTAGCATTTTATATATGCGACCTTTGTAAATGGCAAGAAGCACCTACATTGCCACTTTAACTGTCAGGCTCCTACAGACTGGGCCACTATGTGAGTGGTCAGATGAGGTTGGTATCATTTTAAGCTACACATTTATACCCACCCCAATATGGCCCAGGCCGTTTCAATGTCTCAAAATAACGAAAATACAAGGATATGTAGCATTTGATATATCATAACGTTTGTAAAGTGCAAGAAAACCTTTATTGTCACTTTAACTGTCAGGCCCTTACGGCCTGGGCCACTATGTGAGTGGTCAGATGACGTTGTTAACATCCCAAGCTATATATTTATACCGATTTATACTGGTCATTTATACTGATACATTACATTTCAATACGTTGTGTCACTTGATTTCCTAACATACGCTTTCTTGAAGTTCCTGAAGTTTCTTAGTTTCTTTTCAACTTCTGAATTACGTCATTATAAGAAATGACAATTTTGTTTCTTTTGAACAAAATAGCTTTCTAATTAGTTTGACAATATTGACGGGTTTGTTAAAAATCATTTTCAATACATTGCGTCATTAGTAGTAATGACGCAAATATAAGGTACCATAGCACTCGCGATTAAATATTAAGAAGAAAAAAGACATTTCATTCCTTCTGCTACTTTCAAATAGTTTGGTACTTGTTTCAAACTGCAAATGATTAGACTATCAAGCATCTTAAATTGGTCATTAATCAGTCACTTGATTTCATAAAATACTCTTTCTTGAAAACCAATGATTCGCTTACCTTGCACGAAAATTTGATGGTTTTACGTTTCAAACGAACTCCCACCCTTTTGCAATGTAATGTACGATTTAACCAATAACGAACAAAATAGCTTTGGAACCAGATTGACAAAATTGACGGGTTTCTTACAAATCGTTTTCAATACATTGCGTCATACATTAGTAGTAATGTCGCAAAGATAAGAAACCATAGCACACGCCATTAAAGGTCAAGAAGAAAAAAGACATTTTATTCATTCTGCTATTTTCAAATACTTTGGTACTTGTTTCAAACTTCAAATGATTAGACTATCAAGCATCCTAAATTGGTCATTTATCAGTGACTTGGTCTCATTACATACTGTTTCTTGAAAACCAATGATTTCGTTTAACCTTGCAGGAAAATTTGACGGTTTTACGTTGTAAACGAACTCCCACCCGTTTGCAATGTAATGGTACGATTTAACCAATAACGAACAAAATAGCTTTGGAATCAGATTGACAAAATTGACGAGTTTGTTACAAATCATTTTCAATACATTGCGTCATTTGTAGTAATGACGCAAAGATAAGAAACCATAGCACACGAGATTAAAGATCAAGAAGAAAAAAGACATTTCATTCCTTCTGCTGCTTTCAAATACTTTGGTTCTTCTTTTAAACTGCCAGTTATTAGACTATCAAGCATCTTAAAACGGTCATTTATCAGTCACTTAATTCCGTAACATACTCTTTCTTGAAGTTCCTGAAGTTTCTTCAAGTTTCTTTTAACCTTCTCAATTCCGTCATAATAAGAAATGAAAGTTTTGTTTCTTTTGAACAAAATAGCTTTGTAATCAGATTGACAAAATTGACGGCTTTGTTACGAATAATTTTCAATACATTGCGTCATTTACTAATGACGCAAATGACGCAAAAATAAGAAACCATAGGACGCGCAATTAAAGAGTTAGAAGGAAAAAGGCATTTCATTCGTTCTGTTACTTTTAAATACTTTGGTACTTGTGGCAAGCTGCGAGTAACTAGACTATCAAGCATCTTAAATTGGTCATTTATCATTCACTTGAATTCATAACATCCTGTTTTTTTGAAAACCAATGATTTCGTTTCCCTTGCACGAAAATTTGACGGTTTTACTTTGGAAATGGTTTCAATCCCGTTGGCAATGTAATGTACAATTTCCCCAATAACAGATTCTTTATTTGGTTGAACCTTCCCCGGATTTCTAGCGAGTAACAAAAATCGACATAACAAATACAAGGAATCAGTCACTTGATTTCATAACATACTCTTTCTTGAAAACCAATGATTTCGCTTACCTTGCACGAAAATTTGACGGTTTTACGTTGCAAACGAACTCCCACCCGTTTGCAATGTAATGTACGATTTAACCAATAACGAACAAAATAGCTTTGGAACCAGATTGAAAAAATTGACGGGTTTGTTACAAATCGTTTTAAATACATTGCGTCATACATTAGTAGTAATGTCGCAAAGATAAGAAACCATAGCACACGCCATTAAAGATCAAGAAGAAAAAAAGACATTTTATTCATTCTGTTATTTTCAAATACTTTGGTACTTGTTTCAAATTAAAGTAATTAGACTGTCAAGCATCTTAAATTGCTCAGTTGTCAGTCACTTGATTTCATAATACACTCTTTTTTGAAATTCAAGTTTCTTTTAAACTTCTGAATTCCGTCATAATAAAAAATGAAAGTTTTCTTTCTTTTGAACAAAATAGCTTTGCAATCAGATTGACAAAATTTACGGGTGTGTTACAAATCATTTTCAATACATTGCGTCATTAGTAGTAATGACGCATTGCGTCATTAGTAGTAGTGACGCAAAGACAAGCGATTAAAGATTAAGAAGAAAAAGACATTTCATTCCTTCTGCTACTTTCAAATACTTTGGTACTTGTTTCAAACTTCAAATGATTAGACTATCAAGCATCCTAAATTTATCAGTGACTTGGTCTCATTACATACTGTTTCTTGAAAACCAATGATTTCGTTTAACCTTGCAGGGAAATTTGACGGTTTTACGTTGTAAACGAACTCCCACCCGTTTGCAATGTAATGGTACGATTTAACCAATAACGAACAAAATAGCTTTGGAATCAGATTGACAAAATTGACGAGTTTGTTACAAATCATTTTCAATACATTGCGTCATTTGTAGTAATGACGCAAAGATAAGAAACCATAGCACACGAGATTAAAGATCAAGAAGAAAAAAGACATTTCATTCCTTCTGCTGCTTTCAAATACTTTGGTTCTTTTTTTAAACTGCCAGTAATTAGACTATCAAGCATCTTAAAACGGTCATTTATCAGTCACTTAATTCCGTAACATACTCTTTCTTGAAGTTCCTGAAGTTTCTTCAAGTTTCTTTTAAACTTCTCAATTCCGTCATAATAAGAAATGAAAGTTTTGTTTCTTTTGAACAAAATAGCTTTGTAATCAGAATGACAAAATTGACGGCTTTGTTACGAATAATTTTCAATACATTGCGTCATTTACTAATGAAGCAAATGACGCAAAAATAAGAAACCATAGGACGCGCAATTAAAGAGTTAGAAGGAAAAAGGCATTTCATTCGTTCTATTACTTTTAAATACTTTGGTACTTGTGGCAAGCTGCGAGTAACTAGACTATCAAGCATCTTAAATTGGTCATTTATCATTCACTTGAATTCATAACATCCTGTTTTTTTGAAAACCAATGATTTCGTTTCCCTTGCACGAAAATTTGACGGTTTTACTTTGGAAATGGTTTTAATCCCGTTGGCAATGTAATGTACGATTTAACCAATAACGAACAAAATAGCTTTGGAACCAGATTGACAAAATTGACGGGTTTGTTACAAATCGTTTTCAATACATTGCGTCATACATTAGTAGTAATGTCGCAAAGATAAGAAACCATAGCACACGTCATTAAAGATCAAGAAGAAAAAAAGACATTTTATTCATTCTGCTATTTTCAAATACTTTGGTACTTGTTTAAAATTAAAGTAATTAGACTGTCAAGCATCATAAATTGCTCAGTTGTCAGTCACTTGATTTCATAATACACTCTTTTTTGAAATTCAAGTTTATTTTAAACTTTTGAATTCCGTCATAATAAAAAATGAAAGTTTTGTTTCTTTTGAACAAAATAGCTTTGCAATCAGATTGACAAAATTGACGGGTGTGTTACAAATCATTTTCAATACATTGCGTCATTAGTAGTAATGACGTATTGCGTCATTAGTAGTAATGACGCAAAGATAAGACACCATAGCACACGCGATTAAAGATCACAAGAAAAAAGACATTTTATTCATTCTTCTACTCTCAAGTAGTTTGGTACTCGTTTCAAACTGCAATTAATTAGACTATCAAGCATCTTAAATTGGTCATTTATCAGTCATTTGATTTCATAACATACTCTTTCTTGAAGTTCCTGAAGTTTCTTAAGTTTTTTTTTTTAAATTTCTGATTTCCGCCATAACAAGAAATGAAAGTTTTTGTTTCTTTTGAACAAAATAGCTTTTTAATCAGATTGACAAAATTGACGGGTTTGTTACAAATCATTTTCAATACATTGCGTCATTTGTAGTAATGACGCAAAGATAAGAAATCATAGCACACGAGATTAAAGATCAAGAAGAAAAAAGACATTTCATTCCTTCTGCTGCTTTCAAATACTTTGGTATTTGTTTTAAACTGCCAGTAATTAGACTATCAAGCATCTTAAAACGGTCATTTATCAGTCACTTAATTCCGTAACATACTCTTTCTTGAAGTTCCTGAAGTTTCTTAAAGTTTCTTTTAAACTTCTCAATTCCGTCATAATAAGAAATGAAAGTTTTGTTTCTTTTGAACAAAATAGCTTTGTAATCAGATTGACAAAATTGACGGCTTTGTTACGAATAATTTTCAATACATTGCGTCATTTACTAATGACGCAAATGACGCAAAAATAAGAAACCGTAGGACGCGCAATTAAAGAGTTAGAAGGAAAAAGGCATTTCATTCGTTCTATTACTTTTGAATACTTTGGTACTTGTGGCAAGCTGCGAGTAACTAGACTATCAAGCATCTTAAATTGGTCATTTATCATTCACTTGAATTCATAACATCCTGTTTTTTTGAAAACCAATGATTTCGTTTCCCTTGCACGAAAATTTGACGGTTTTACTTTGGAAATGGTTTCAATCCCGTTGGCAATGTAATGTACGATTTCCCCAATAACAGATTCTTTATTTCGTCGAACCTTCCCCGGATTTCTAGCGAGTAACAAAAATCGACATAACAAATACAAGGAATTTTCTCTCCTTGTACAACACATCGAATATACTGCCCGATGTTTCTTTACTTTGCGTTGTTACTGCCAAATACCTAATTTACTGGGAATTCAATGAAACTTTCAGTATTGACTAATTTTATTTCATCACCGTTATAATGCCGAGACTCATTACGCACACTAATTTCTCAACTGGTTTCAACTGGTTTGAACTAGTCTCAACTGGTTTTAACTGGTTTCATCTGGTTTCAACTGAATTGAACTGATCTCAACTGGTTTTAACTGGTTTCATCTAGTTAAACTGGTTTTAACTGGGTTCAACTGGTGTCAACTAGTTTCAACTGATCTCAAGTATTCAAAAAGTTCAACCCACAAAAACAAAAGGTTTACAAAATAGAGCGTTCATTAAAAGAAAATGGAAGGGAAGAAGAGAAACTTGTATTATAAAGGAAAGCAAGGGAGAGATGGATAAGTTTGAAAAGAAATGATGAAAGCAATTACTATAAAGAAATGCAAATTGAAAAAAATAGATAAATCAAACCTGGATGAATGCAAAGATGAATATCAAGGAAAGAAGTTGAAACCAGTTAAAACCAGTTGAGACCCGTTTAAACCGTGTAAAAAAAGTTGAAAAAAATCGAGAACAGTTGAAACCAGATGAGACCAGTGGAAACTAGTTAAAATCAGTTAAAACCAGTTGAAACCAGTCAAAATCAGTTGAAACCAGTTTAGATCAGTCGAAACCTGTTAAAATTACTTGAAACTAGTTAAAACCAGTGGAAACCAGTTGGAAAAAGTTAAAACTACTTGAAACCAGTTAGTTAGAAACAGAGACCAGTTGAAAACCAGTGAAAACCTGTTAAAACCAGTTTAGACAATTCAAACAAGTTGAAACCAGTTGAAACCAAATGAAACCACTTGAGATCAGTTGAAACTACGTACTTGAAACCAGTGAAAACCAGTTGAGACTAGTTGAACCCAGTTGAGATACATTGAACCAGTTAAAACAAGTTAAAACCAGTTGAGACCAGTTCAAAGCAGTTGAAACCAGCTAAAAACAGTTGAAACCAGTTAAAACCAGTTGAGAACAGATCAAACCAGTTGAAACCAGTTTAGACCAGTTGAAATAACTTGAGATCAGTTGAAACTAGACCATACCGGTTGAGACCAGTTCAAAAAAAGTTGAAACGAGTTAAAACCAGTTGAACCTAGTCAAGAACAGTTGAAACCAGTTGAGACCATTTGAAACTAGTTAAAACCAGTTGAAACCAGTTAAAATCAGTTGAAACCAGTTGAGATCAGTTGAAACATGTTGAAACTACTTGAAACTAGTTAAAACCAGTTGAAACCAGTTACAAATAGAGACCAGTTGAAACCAGTTGAAATTGCTTACCCACCCCCACTTTAAATGTCAGGCCCCTAAGGCCTGGGCCACTATGTGAGTGGTCAGATGAGGTTGCTAACCTCCTAAGCTACACATTTATACCGACCCCAGTGTGGCCCACGCCGTTTCAATGTCTGAAAATAACGAAAATACAAGGATATGTAGCATTTTATATATAACGTTTGTAAATGGCAGGAAACACCTACATTGTCACTTTAACTGTCAGGCCCTTTTACAGCCTGGGCCACTATGTGAGTGGTCAGATGAGGTTGCTAACATCCTACGCTACACATTTACAGCGACCCCAATGTGGCCCAGGCCGTTTCAGTGTTTGTTTGAAATAAAGGCAGCATAAGGTTATGTATATATCATTTTATATGCGATCTTTGTAAAAGCTACACAGTTATTCCGACGCAAATGTGGCTAGGCCGTTTTAGTATTTCTTTTTTTAAATAAAGGCATTACAAAGTTATGTAGCATTTTATATATGCGACCTTTGTAAATGGCAAGAAGCACCTACATTGCCACTTTAACTGTCAGGCTCCTACAGACTGGGCCACTATGTGAGTGGTCAGATGAGGTTGGTATCATTTTAAGCTACACATTTATACCCACCCCAATATGGCCCAGGCCGTTTCAATGTCTCAAAATAACGAAAATACAAGGATATGTAGCATTTGATATATCATAACGTTTGTAAAGTGCAAGAAAACCTATATTGTCACTTTAACTGTCAGGCCCTTACGGCCTGTGAGTGGTCAGATGACGTTGTTAACATCCCAAGCTATATATTTATACCGATTTATACTGGTCATTTATACTGATACATTACATTTCAATACATTGTGTCACTTGATTTCCTAACATACGCTTTCTTGAAGTTCCTGAAGTTTCTTAGTTTCTTTTCAACTTCTGAATTACGTCATTATAAGAAATGACAATTTTGTTTCTTTTGAACAAAATAGCTTTCTAATTAGTTTGACAATATTGACGGGTTTGTTAAAAATCATTTTCAATACATTGCGTCATTAGTAGTAATGACGCAAATATAAGAAACCATAGCACACGCGATTAAATATTAAGAAGAAAAAAGACATTTCATTCCTTCTGCTACTTTCAAATAGTTTGGTACTTGTTTCAAACTGCAAATGATTAGACTATCAAGCATCTTAAATTGGTCATTAATCAGTCACTTGATTTCATAACATACTCTTTCTTGAAAACCAATGATATCGCTTACCTTGCACGAAAATTTGACGGTTTTACGTTGCAAACGAACTCCCACTCGTTTGCAATGTAATGTACGATTTAACCAATAACGAAGAAAATAGCTTTGGAGCCAGATTGACAAAATTGACGGGTTTGTTACAAATCGTTTTAAATACATTGCGTCATACATTAGTAGTAATGTCGCAAAGATAAGAAACCATAGCACACGCCATTAAAGATCAAGAAGAAAAAAAGACATTTTATTCATTCTGCTATTTTCAAATACTTTGGTACTTGTTTCAAATTAAAGTAATTAGACTGTCAAGCATCTTAAATTGCTCAGTTGTCAGTCACTTGATTTCATAATACACTTTTTTTTGAAATTCAAGTTTATTTTAAACTTCTGAATTCCGTCATAATAAAAAATGAAAGTTTTGTTTCTTTTGAACAAAATAGCTTTGCAATCAGATTGACAAAATTGACGGGTGTGTTACAAATCATTTTCAATATATTGCGTCATTAGTAGTAATGACACAAAAATAAGAAACCATAGCACACGCGATTAAAGATCACAAGAAAAAAGACATTTTATTCATTCTTCTACTCTCAAGTAGTTTGGTACTCGTTTCAAACTTCAATTAATTAGACTATCAAGCATCTTAAATTGGTCATTTATCAGTCATTTGATTTCATAACATACTCTTTCTTGAAGTCCTGAAGTTTCTTAAGTTTTTTTTTAAATTTCTGATTTCCGCCATAACAAGAAATGAAAGTTTTTGTTTCTTTTGAACAAAATAGCTTTGTAATCATATTGACAAAATTGACGAGTTTGTTAGAAATCATTTTCAATACATTGCGTCATTAGTAGTAATGACGCAAAGACAAGCGATTAAAGATTAAGAAGAAAAAGACATTTCATTCCTTCTGCTACTTTCAAATACTTTGGTACTTGTTTCAAACTTCAAATGATTAGACTATCAAGCATCCTAAATTGGTCATTTATCAGTGACTTGGTCTCATTACATACTGTTTCTTGAAAACCAATGATTTCGTTTAACCTTGCAGGAAAATTTGACGGTTTTACGTTGTAAACGAACTCCCACCCGTTTGCAATGTAATGGTACGATTTAACCAATAACGAACAAAATAGCTTTGGAATCAGATTGACAAAATTGACGGGTTTGTTACAAATCATTTTCAATACATTGCGTCATTTGTAGTAATGACGCAAAGATAACAAACCATAGCACACGAGATTAAAGATCAAGAAGAAAAAAGACATTTCATTCCTTCTGCTGCTTTCAAATACTTTGGTACTTGTTTTAAACTGCCAGTAATTAGACTATCAAGCATCTTAAAACGGTCATTTATCAGTCACTTAATTCCGTAACATACTCTTTCTCGAAGTTCCTGAAGTTTCTTAAAGTTTCTTTTAAACTTCTCAATTCCGTCATAATAAGAAATGAAAGTTTTGTTTCTTTGGAACAAAATAGCTTTGCAATCAGATTGACAAAATTGACGGCTTTGTTACGAATAATTTTCAATACATTGCGTCATTTACTAATGACGCAAATGACGCAAAAATAAGAAACCATAGGACGCGCAATTAAAGAGTTAGAAGGAAAAAGGCATTTCATTCGTTCTATTACTTTTAAATACTTTGGTACTTGTGGTAAGCTGCGAGTAACTAGACTATCAAGCATCTTAAATTGGTCATTTATCATTCACTTGAATTCATAACATCCTGTTTTTTTGAAAACCAATGATTTCGTTTCCCTTGCACGAAAATTTGACGGTTTTACTTTGGAAATGGTTTCAATCCCGTTGGCAATGTAATGTACGATTT